>NC_051154.1:82631921-82804421 GCF_013339745.2 Dermacentor silvarum | reverse complement strand
GCAATGTTTCCGGCATAATCTTGAGTAGAAATCGAGGTGTAGATGCTTCTGACGGCCTGCTGAAAGCTAGATCTTGCACTGATTCTTGAATTGTGCTTCAAAAGGTGGTTATTCGCCTGACGGACGTGTTGAAGATGAAACCCAAGTGTCTCCTGCGAAAACAGCACGTCGAGAGACGGGTATCAGCTTCTGCTAGTGTTTCTATAGGCGGGATCACTACTTCGGAAAGCCAAAGCATACCCGTAGACATATCCACGTATTAGTCGTGGCAATCTTAACGCACATAATGAGACCTGGTGCCGTTCACAAACATGTGCTTGTGGTGTGAATCTTCTTGCGATCTTCTTGCGAGGCCTTTGAGTGATGGTGGGATCTCCAGGGCTAAACTAATTCACCGTTGTGTATTTTGACAGTGATCGTACAACTACATGTCAAATAAATACACGAAAACATTCCTCGAAAAGCCCCAAGGGACCTCCAGAAACTCAACAGTAGTCAAAAGGTAGGCAAGATTAATTAAATTCATATTATCACCGCAACGAAACGTGACACAGTGCGCAAAGGCAGCGCTTGCTTGTATTTTTTTACTACGTTTTGTTGCGGTGATAGCGTCGACTTAAAAAAAAATAACAATATTGAAAATAATAAAAATGAAAGAAATAAATAAAAAGGGAAATAAAAAGAAAGGGGAATGGGGATTAGTAGCGCGGGGAGCTCCAGAATTGTTAATTGACTCGAACGAAAATTTTGCTTCGAGTGATGATCTATTAAGTGGATTTTCACTGTATAGCGTTACTACCACAAAAATTAACCGAACTGCATGCCTTGTCTCTCTTGAGAACGCTGTCATGTATATAAACTATACATCTGGAGCCACTGCAATTCTGATGGCCGGAAATTGTGCTCTAGTCACAGGCTGCCAAATTAACGAGGATGGTGTTCTCAGAAATTGTGGCTATTCGTTTTCCTCGGCGACAAGCGAGAGGCTGTATTTGTATGTATAGTTTAAGTAAATGTTTCAAGGTCATTGCGCGCGTTACCGCAGTCGTTCATACCTAACGCGACCTATATAGGCTGTCTCCTGTGGGCCTCTCGTTCGTCTACGGCTTTATAGATTGCTTGGTGGATTCCTCCTTGCTCCCTTAGACGCTATAAGAGTGGTGCAGAAGCATCGCCACCGTGTTTGGCCATAGCGCTTATCATACCTGCAGGGACTTCAAAACATTCGTCAGAGGCTGTACGTGCCACTGGTAGTGGATATAAGGTTGCAAAACTTATCTGCTTCTGTGGTTTGTGCTCTGCATTTATAACCGCAAGTCCGTACTTATGTACTAATTTCTGGCTCACGATTTTTTTTTACTCTCGGTATCCTTGTCTTCACTACAAAAGTCACACCATGCATCAGTTAACGACCATTTTTCCTGGTTCACAAAATTTAATCTTTCTTTTTCTACAGGGCGCAATTTTTTACCCTGCGTGGTGTTTCAGCGGATATACGGGGTTCTGCTGCGGGGCAGATAACAGGAGAATATAAATGACACATCTAGAAAAGTGAAAAGAATTGTGAAACTTGCAATAAGAAAAACGCGTGCAAATTGCCCGTAATCCCTGTTGAACAATATAGAAATAATTTTGTTGTAAACAATAGTGATAACTGATGGACATAATATCTTATCGCCGTATATGTTATAGAAGTACACTATGCTGATATGTGAAAAGAAAAAGAAATAAATCTTTATCGTAGTGCCTTTTCTTTATACTACCCAAGAAAGAAATCTAGCTTTCTCAATAAACTGTCGCAATTTACCTATACTAGTCATTTGGCTTAACACTAACTAACCTTTTCCTCACTTTCTTGAATTTTTATCGAGGGTGTTCCCATTTTCGAACCTGTTTGGAAATTTTGTACTCGTTGACTGCCAAGTCATAAGCACTTCCTTTAAGCGAATCACATACGGTGCGAAATCACTGTGAGCAAGATGCGTTGAGCTCGACGTCGACAACACCCAATAAATTTATTTAACAGATGTACACCGGGCAGCACGGTAACCATACCATACGCTTCAGAGATGTTCGACGCCAAATAATTTTAACGCCCAGATACTTAGAGTTGCTAACAACATTCTGAACGTTCTGCGTCATATTTACACTTCCTCCCACACCAATAAGATACAAGCACCCGTCTACCTCACCTTTCAAGGATATACGCCTAAAAGTGGTGTTTCTGAAAGAGCAGAACACGCCCCAGTGAACGTTTCTCTCGCGAGTGGAAACAGACTGCAGCCAGAAAGCAGCAACAAAGGCAAACCTTAAAACGCTGACAATCATTATTTTGTCGCGGCGGGCACGCTTTCTCCTCCGCCAAAGAAAAAAATACTCAGGGGGGAGGGCACTGGCGCAGCGGCGGTGGTATGGCGCGCGAAGCCGCGTTTCGCCGATGGCGCCCCCCTGTGTTTCCACTTGTCGCTGTTTGTGGAAGCGGCGTGGCGCGCACTTTTTGTTTCAGAGGCCGCGTCGCACGTAATCGAGCCGGCAGAGGAGAAGACCGGCCCCAGATATATTGCCTCGCACTCGCCCTCTTTTCTTTCGCGGCGAGCGTCTCTCGATAGCGATGTTGATGACTCGACAGACGGGAGCACCCTCTTCATACATTTAACGCTCAGTCAGCAATCGACGAGCGCCCGAGCTGCCACCGTGCGGGGAGGGCCTGAATCTGAAGCAGCTTCCCCGTGTTTGCTCAGACGTAAAAACGAAGCCTGACACTCGGCCGAGCAGGCACGAGTGAGACGTTATACCGCTGCTGCCTCCCCACCGGTCTCGCGCGCCGCCGCCAAAGCGTGATATCTTGAGGGGACGGGGGAGGCGTCGCGGCGAGTGTATATATATATATATATATATATATATATATATATATATATATATATATATTCATATCCCTGGTGGTTGATAACGTCCCTGGCGCTCCCTTTTCGCGGTCCCAAATTAAGCCTAACTTTCACTCTCGGCCGGTATCGCTGCGGCGAAGGGGAAGCCCTCCCTGGCGATCCCACGGCTTTTTGAGGTTGCCTCGTGAGCCGTGTAGGCAACGCTGCTGCTCGGCTGCTCCGCAGGGAAGGTTCCCGCGCCCGGCTCCCCCCGCTCCCTTCTGCGGTCGCATGCGCCGCGCGACGCCCTGTTTCGGCTGCTGCTGCTGCTCGCCCTCTTTGTCATTGTGAGCCGGGTTTGTTTGCCCGGCCTCTCTGCCAACAGGCGCGCACGCTGTCTAAATCAACGTCGTCCGGATTACTGTCGCCGCCGCTGCACCGAGACGGCTCGCCGTCCGCGCCTGGTTATTGGTGTTCGTCCTCGCGGCTACACGAATTCACAATGCCATGGTTTAGCCACATCTAAACTGAGCTTCTTTTTTTAATTTTTTTTAGTCTTGCCCGACAGTTGCTGCAGCACAACATATTTGTCGTTTTCTCGTGCAGCAGATGGGTGCGAGCACTGTTCGTGTTTTTGACGTGGGTCAATTTCGACAGTGCGCTCGCAGTTGCATTCGGCTATACTTCGGAGGAAGTAGCCACATGCGCACTTAATAACTCGTTCTCTCGTTCACTCTTTTCGTGTGCTCTTTTACAGCGAAGCTGCTTAGGGCTAGGTATCCCAGGATCGTGTCCGCATGTAGAAAAAAAACTATCATCATCAGAAATGCTTTGGCTCCATGTGCGTGGTGGTTTCCCGCCTGTTGTGCCTTAGCACAGGTGTCAAAACGGATGATTGATGGCCCATTGTTACATCTCTCGCCACTGCCGATGCCTTTTGCACAAGTGTCGCGATACTCGATGGCGGCACGTCCCAGCAATCGCTGTGTCTCTTTGTGTCGTGACGTAGAGATCACGATAGCGCTGTTATCAGCAGTTACTCTTTAGATTCGCTATGGGATGGACGCTCGTTTAACCACATCTTCCAGGATCCTGACATCAGGATCGTGATGATGCCGTGCAGTGTGCAGCGGCTATGAACGCTGTGGCTCGTACACTAGTCTATGACGATGAGGCGGACTTGGCGCAGCAAACGCACTAGTTGGCGATCGCGCCGGGCGAAAACAAGACGCCGGTGTCCTTGCTCTTTGACGAACAAGCCAAAGACGCTCAATATAGTCAATAATGATAATAAATAAATTCACTACAGCAATATTCACTATGCAGACCCACCATATTCACAGCTTCGTTGGCTTCATCTTCACAGTAGTGGAAGGGCTCTGAATTTTTGAATACCATGAATCAATATTACTAGTGCGGTGCATGCTCGTGCGCGCGTCTTCGTGCCATAGCTTTGCCTGCTTTATAACACAGAATCATTTTTACGGGCTTTACATGTGTAATTTCTTTCTTATCGCCCATATCTACGTTATTTGTAGTGCATGCGCGGGTTTAGAGTACGATTAGATGAAAACAGTGCTACCAGACGGGACGAAACTAGGAGGACCAAGCAGACACAGCGCCGTGTCTGTATGCATCTTGTTTCGTCTCTTCTGCAGTAGCGCTGTTTTCTTCTTATCATGAACCAGCTTCCCCGACAGTCAATGTTCCCTTAGAGCCCAAGTTCCTGCGACCCCACCGACTAATCAAAGTTGAAACTACGTACATTTCTATGCGGCTGCGCTACTGACACGGTTTTGCAGGCAACGTGTAGGTTCTTGCTAGTGTCGTTATGTCTACTAACGCTTTGCAGCGTTTTTAACGCTCGGGGGCCCACATGCGCACTGCTTTTCCGGCACTATTTCTTCGAGTCAGACTCTCACTCGTGCATGCTGTTCCTCTTTGGATTGGCGAACTTATCGAGGCGGTATCTGGTGCGCTGTTAATCGAATGCTCGCTCGAATGAGCCACCGAGATTGGGAATGGCCTGAGACACGCTGGCGCGTCACGCGGGAGGCCATGATCTGTCGATCAAATGCTCAGCCGCGTGATTTGAGGTGAGAAGGCGTGCTGGCTTCCCTAATTAACGCGGGTGCCACTCGGGACACGCGTGCAGTCCTCGGGTGTCTCCCGGCGCGAATGACCGGGGCGACCGCCGATGCGCGAGTCCCTTTGTGTGCGGTCAGGGGTGAGGACGGACGCCAGCCTGGAGCGCCCGAGAAACTTTCGGCAGCTTTCCCCATGATGCCTCACGACGCCTTGTCTCGATACACGCGCACCATGTAAAGTCGTCCGCGGAGGAACGTCGGTGCACGTTCGAGAAGTCATGGCTATACTCGCCGACATTACCTGTTCGGTGGTGGCATTATTGGCCTAACTCCGAGTGAGGCCATGGAAAAAAATTAATGCGCAAAGCGCTTGGGCATGCTTATCACGACTGTGACTCTACATCATTACAGTGTAAGCAATTGCTATACATACTGAGTGCGCTACCGTGAATCAGGCCAATGTCATGTAGGCATTGACGGGCGTCAGAAAAATATGACGCGTTTTAGTTTATATTTGCTTGTTTGGCAGTTATCTTTAAGTTGACTGGAAACATTAATACCAGAAGCGTCAGCCAATTTGGGGCCGTATTTTGCAACGGTTCATCTCGTTTTAGAGAGAGAGAGAGACAAAGAGAGAGAGAAAACTCATAAGGGAAAGGCAGGGAGGTTAACCTGGCTGAGCTCGGTAGGCTACGCTGCACTGGGGATGGGGGGAAAGGGATTGAAAGAGGAAAAAGAAGAAATAAGTTCACACCCTGCACGTTTACACAGTCGAGCGTTCACAGAGAAAGGGGAAAAGCAGGGAGGTTAACCAGATGGGAAGATCCGGTTTGCTACCCTACGCTGGGGTGAGAGGGGATGTGGAGGTAAAGTAACAGGAAAGTATAGATAGAGAAAGGAAGGGAGCACAGATACACAATCACACTCGTCACTGTCAACGCATACTATCACAGCACAGTAGCACTTGCAGCAGCTATACTATAAACCTCTGTTCAGGCTACAGCCGCTTGTCCAAGTCTGTTGTCCTTAAAAAGTGCAACAGTGCCCTAATCGCCCTGCGCTGCGATGGCTTGTGATGGCGGCACTCGAAAATAAGCTCCTCTACTAGATGTCTTTGGTCAAAGCATGCTATCGCGATTGCTAGGGATCGTCTCTGTAAATTGTAGCGAGGAGAGTCACAGAGAAGGTGTTGAAGAGGCTCCTTGCTACCACAGTCATCACATGAGGCGTCGTCAGCCCATCCATATTCGGAATGCCAAAGACTTCGTAAACGCCATTCCTAGCCATATTCGACAAAGCAGGGTAGCTTCGCGTCGGCAGAGACCAGCTAGGATGCTAAGGCGAAGAGAAGAGTCTGGGTAGTGCAGTCGGTTGCTTTGAAAACTTCGTGTGTTCCACATGGATTTCACACGTGCGTTTTCACTTTGGTTATGGTAACAAAAGAAGCTAAAATTGAAATGAATTATTGCAATCTATATATTGCCTCAGTTCTTCGTATATTTCTTTTAGAACAATGCCTGTTGTGACCCCTTCTCCCTGATTTTGAATGCCATGTATGGCACAAATATTACCCGCCGCGGGTACCCAGTGGCTGCGGCGTACGTTCTGCTCCTGAACACATTAATCGCGAGTTCGATTCCCAGCCGCGGTGGCGGCATTACGATAGGGGCGAAATGCAAACACGCTTCAGTACCAAGATTTCTGTGCACGATAAAAAACTCGGAGAAAAAAAGATAACCCGGAGCCCTCCACTACAGTGTCTTTCTTAGCTCATATATGCTGATCTGGGACATCACGCCCCATCACTAAGCCATTCACACAAAATTTGCAAAAGGGAAGCGAAAAAAAAGAAAAAAAAAGCACCTGAAATTGCAAATACGGCATGTAAAACCTGTCTCCACGAAGTAGGCAATGAACAGAACGAATGCTACAAATCTTGCAACATCTAGCACCTCCGCGTTGTATACAAAATGCAGCGAAAATTTACCTTGCATGCTACCGCTAGCGCTATAATTGCCTTTATCCTCAACCATATGCTCGTGCCTCCCAATGACCGAACTCTTTGAAGGCTTTGATTAGCATAAAACGGGGAGATCTTGGTTAATTCACAGATAATAATACTTCCTTGCACAGTAATCGCAATGAGAGTTTGTTGTTGGACGTACTGGCATACATATTTATTAAATCTAAAAAGAGTTCATGCCAACAGAAGATAGGGATACCTTGTCTGTGTGCGCTGTTTCTCGATTTAATTAAATGATCAGAAGATCAAAGGCGCACGTTTTGGGTAGACCATTGTGCTATAAAGGCGATCAGCGGCCATGGCACTCGGCTGCTGCTAGTTATAGATGCCCGGCAGCCGCTACCGCATTCCGATAGGGGTGGGATGCAAAAAAGCTCGTGTACCCAGCTTTCGGTGCACGTTAAAGAGCTTTATGTAGTTAAACGTAAGGCGGAATGCTCCACAACGGGGTACTCGTCGACAGGGTATTGCTTAGGGACGCAGAATGCCGCATTGAATTCGCGCGTTTATGCATAAAACACGTTGCTGAGCTAGTTGGCGCATTATTAGTTACCAGAACTGTGGCGCAGTAAAAGACGAGGGACGACAGTCTATGCGCTTGCCTATGCTGCTTCTGTCGCCCCTCGTCTTTTGCGGCATCTACGCATCTTTTACACGACCAATATTACACGTCAGCAAGTTAGACAAGCTGGTGACTTCGGTCCTTCATCGGTCTCTCCATTTGGCGTATACTGCCGTTTCACTCACTCACTCACTCACTCACTCACTCACTCACTCACTCACTCACTCACTCACTCACTCACTCACTCACTCACTCACTCACTCACTCACTCACTCACTCACTCACTCACTCACTCTCTATCTATCTATCTATCTATCTATCTATCTATCTATCTATCTATCTATCTATCTATCTATCTATCTATCTATCTATCTATCTATCTATCTATCTATCTATCTATGATTCTATTGCCGACAATAAACCTATCCTTGCTTACAAAGTAAGGACCTAAAGACTAACCGGCCATTTTCCGACAGCCTCAACAGATATTTTCAGCGTCAAATGAAAATTGGCCCCTGTATACTTACTGCGTGTTCGGGGAAGCTGAATGTGTCGCTGGCAACCCTGGTAGTACAGCATTGCCCAGAACTCAATATTATCACTGGAGTAGCTGTATGCATCGCTTTCTCCGTGACTGGTCGAACGTGTCTACCTTGCTATAGCAGTTTGCAAGCCATATTTGCAACAAGCAGCCAGTTACTCCGAACAATGAAAGGCCATAGAACGCACAGGTCGCTGAACGGGTTGAATGCCTTCTTGATAAATAAGCACACAGTGCCTGGAATGTTTTCCCAGTCCATCTCGTGCTCCGCCAACAGCATCAAGTTAAAAATGACATTCATGTTTCACGCATGCAGCTTGACTTTCGAAAAAGCAGCCAGTACATTATTACCCAACAGCTACAGGGCAATGTCGCCCATACATCTGCAATCAACGACGCTCTTTATTTCTTTCTATATAGATGAGCAAATGTGGTTCAAGATATTCAGCTATATGCGGCGTTGGAATCAGCAATTAGATCATCTCGGAGCCGTGTCAGAGGCTCCCTACGTCGCGTCAAGCCCTTTGCTCCAGTGCTTTTTCAAGCGTTCTCACATAATTAACTGTTTACTGCCCGCCGACCTGGCATGACCTCGCGGGTCTTCGCGTACAGACCAAACGACGCAGGTCCCCCACCTCCATACACACTCGGACATCGGCGGGGGCAACTTCACGTCGGCAGCGACGAACAAGTATAGTGACGCAACAGATAAGAGGTCGCCGCGCCGGCACCATCAGCCCCATCCGTAGAACACACATTTGCTGCTCGGCTTATGAGACCAGTAGCGGCGATCCTTTCCGCGCCCCGGCAAGCGCGCTCGCGGGTCCAGCGGCCCACACAGGGAGCCAGCCCTGACAGCGTCATCTTTCGGCGCGCGTAATTACGCCCTTCTGCCTTTCCCATGCTTAGCCCGTTCTTTATGTTTGCTTTCTAACGCATCGCCAGCAGAGAGGTATAGCGCCTCCGACCTCAGCCCCCCCCCCCACTTGCTGCTTTCGCGCCACCGACCCATATACGTACGTTTCTTTTATTTTTTATCCTTCGTTCATTCCTGCTCTGGCATCCCGCACCGCGAGCAGCAGCAGTATACTAGCCTCTCTGTGGCGGGCATGTGTACGCCAGGGGCCACAGCGCGGGAGCCCCCCATTGCGCAACGGCTTCTTAGCGGCACCCTGGCCGAGGTTCCCCCTTGGCGGGGACCTCTCTGTTCACAGATGTTGACTACGTGTCACTCACGCGATATTGCGATGAATCCCGCGCGCGGGCCTGCGCTTCTTCCCCTGGCGCGTCCGCTGCGCGTTGACAGCCGGCTTAACTCGGCGGCACTTGGCCACGCACGCGCGCACGCGTACTGATCACGCGCCTGGGCACACATGCTCGCGCGCGCCAGTTGGAATCCTGATCCCGGCGCTAATCCGATTAAATTAATTAAGTTGCGTAAAGAGGAGGCTAGCTATCCATTTTTTTCTTTCTTTCCTTCTTTTTTTCTGTTTGGTTTTTTTTTCCTTCTTGGGCGCCGGCCGCCTCTCTTGACTCTTTGTCCTCGTTTTCTCCTCACAAGGTTTTTTTTTTTCTTCTGTCGACAGCAACAGCTTGTTGAGTTGAAAGGTCGTATTTAGAATATTTGCAGTTTCACAGAGTCATATGCAAAAAGGTTCAGCAGTTGAGAGTACAGAAAGGTGCAGGTATATTCTTGGTCCATCCATCCATCCATCCATCCATCCATCCATCCATCCATCCATCCATCCATCCATCCATCCATCCATCCATCCATCCATCCATCCATCCATCCATCCATCCATCCATCCATACATCCATACATACATACATACATACATACATACATACATACATACATACATACATACATACATACATACATACATACATACATACATACATACATACATACATACATACATACATACATACATACATACATACATACATACATACAAACGGACATGGCTTTGTAAACGTAACTTACCAAAGGCAGGCCATCCTACTGACTAGCTCTTTTTGAACGGGCATCGGTTGAGGAACCAGTCACACCCACATCTATAATATCTCGCGCTCGGCCATTATGATACCTCACCGCTTGGAAAAGCAGGCTCGCCTTCCTACCAGTCCTAGCAGTGCATCCTAACATGAATATGAATTTATGCTACCGCGAGGTATAACCTATTTCGTACTATGTCGAGCGTTTTAAGAATAAGTTGCAAACAAATAAATCGCACTTCCATCTCACGGTGAATGTCGTCGTTAATGCGATTAGCACTGAAGCAATGTAGCGACACTACACCGTATTGCCACCGCCGAAACGCGTCATGTATGAGGCGCGTACTGCAGCCGCCGGTCTCCTTTCTCGCGCGTTCCTCTGGACACGTTGCGCCATCCAGCCGCGCCGCCGCGAAGTCCGCGCGTGGCTCGTGCCATCATATAAGACAAGATTGTCTGAACTTGTCGGACGTGGGTTCGATTCCGCCTAGCACTGGAGAAATATTAAAGAGTTTTTGTTTAGTCGTTCAAGAGGTGGCATATACCCAATGACCCAAAAGCACATGATCCATTAGCGCATCATTTTGTCGTCGAAAGAACGCACCAGGAGAGCAGGAGCATCTATATATATATATATATATATATATATATATATATATATGCAGTTATGTATAAGAAATGTTTGCTCTGAGCAAACGCTTCGATGACCAATATGTAATGACGAGCGCTTGCCCTTGTATTCGACAAAGTAGGGATTGTGGGCTTTGCACCGTGATCTGTGTAGTATACTTGACAGCCCGTTAATTTATATTTTCTTCAGTATCTCTCGCGTAGCGTGAGTAGTGCAAGGCCAACGCAGGACGAGCCACGGATTTCCCGTAGCCGTGAAGACATCAGTTTGCGCACATCGCCACGCGACCTTCTGCGGCAACGTGACTATAGCGCGGTTGCTAGGCAACCACTGGGGCATCGACTATGCTGGCCGAAAGACAAAGTGACATCGAGGCGCGTCGGGAGCTCCTCCCACGGTGCGATACTCGGGGGCCCGCAGCCGCGCACTAAGCCAGAAAGTGGGGCGTCGCGAAAATGGCGCACGGTGTCGTTGAGGCAGTGACACATTGTTTGGTTTGCATCACTGTTTGCAGGTGGGCTTGGCCCGATCCCAGGAAGAGAGAAGCAGTAGCATCCGCAGGCGCACGCTCCACGTCGACGCGGTATGCAAATGCGACGAACGCGGCGCCCCCTGCCGTCGGATGGAGCTGCATCCAGCCAAGAGGCCTCTTGATCGGCGCACTTTTCGAGGGCCGCTCCGCGACGAGCTGGCAGCAAAAAGTTGCCGGCCGAATCGCTGCCGCTTCCCCCGCACTTAAGAGCTGCTCTTCCGGAGTTATCTGGCACGCACTCGAGCCGATGCCCGGCTCTCGAATCGCGCTCACGCGCTCCCGTTTGTCCACATTGAGCGCTTCGGGCGCGCGCATCGTGTTTGCCTTAGCCACTAAACGTTGTCGCGAGGCGAGTAATAAGTGTTTTAGGCGCGCGCTTAAAACGGGAGCCTGCTCGACGGAGGCGGCGAGTATATACTCTCCGCGCGCCAAGAGCCACACCGCAAGAATGCCAAGTGCAGAGGCACACGCCGCTAGGGGGTGCCCGTGATGCGCCAAGCTCGAGACGCAGCTGCGGCCGCTCGTCCGTGGTCAATCGGTGCCTACCTATTTCTAGACTACAAAGCGCGAGTACCTGTTCTCGCGCAAAAACTCTGCGTCATCTCTTGTTTGAGGCCTGTCACAGCTTTACGAATGCGTATACTCATTATTAAGAGCCATTCATGGTATATGTCCCGGTGCAATCTCCGATTGTTGGACCCTCTTCAATGTATGTCCCTGTACGTTTAAAATATTGTATGGTAATAAAACAAATAATTTGATTGG
The DNA here is from genome assembly GCF_013339745.2 of Dermacentor silvarum. Taxonomy (NCBI): domain Eukaryota; kingdom Metazoa; phylum Arthropoda; class Arachnida; order Ixodida; family Ixodidae; genus Dermacentor; species Dermacentor silvarum. The sequence goes on along the minus strand of NC_051154.1, from coordinate 82,792,418 downwards.
ACAAAAACAAGTTTGACAACAGTTAGACGTTGCGCGGTATGCCTCTGCAGTATACCCATAAATGTGTATATCCTGAGGACGCAGCACGTACTCACGCCCGGCACCTCAGTAGACTTTCCTGCCACGTTTCCTTTCTGTCTATTTGTCTCTTTTTTTTTCTTTCCGGGTCTGTTGTCTAGACTACAAAATAACCTGCAGGCGGAATTGCGCACAACATGGATAGCTTCCACTTGCGTACAGGATCTAACTTAGAAGTCGTGAGGCCTATCTTAGATCTCGTGAGATCTAAAGCCTAAGATAGGCCTCACGACTTAGAAGTCGTGAGGCCTATCTTAGGCCTAACTTAGATCTCGTGAGAGATAAAATGTTTTTCAGTCGGTTTGGCTATGATAAACGTGGAGGAATGTCGTTGTTTTAAATGTTTAGTAATGAATCTAGACTCTCATTCATGCTTGCAAAATTCTGACGTCCCGGTCTTCGGAAGACGCAATTGCCACTGTCAGTCTAATAATACAGGTTAAGTTCAATTCAAGGGCCCTACGACATGACCACAACGATCGATGTCCTTGCAGGTACCTCACTGTCACCAACGAATTGCATGTTGTAGAACCTGGCGTCAAGAAAATTATAACTACTAGCTGGTGGCTGTAGTGTCAGTGCATCAACGCTGGAACACTAACAATGGCAAGCTCGACCTAAATACGCACGTAAACGAGAGGTTCGAAACAGTTCAAGACACAGAAACAAATCATTTGCCTCACGAGTACACATTTCTAGCATACAAGTGAAATTTGTGATGTATATGAGGTATATACCAGGAACTCGGTGCGAACGTCGTTGGACACTCTCTGTGGGGCTCTCTACACGACCTCATACGAAGTGATGTCATCGTCCTGAATGCTGGCTTCTGGCCTTTTAGTGGCTGATAGCGCTTTTGTGCATGGAATTTCCAAATTCGAATGACCGACAACACTGCGTGTGGTGAACCGTGCTCCAAGGAAATACCCGCGGGCACCTGGTGAACCAGCATTCACTCACTTGCGCGCTCAACGAAGTGTCTTCCTTCGACGGCGCTCTAAAGGCAAGACCCATTGCAGAAAAAATACACCGTTGATTTCTGGTCCGATATAGCGTCGCTCGTATCAGTGGCGAAAACGTTTCTTTATATTGTGTGAAACATGGACGTCTGAATGTATTGACTGCGAGGCGCAAGCAAGCACACACGCGGCGAGTCACGCCCTCGTTCCTCCTTGTTGGAAGTTGTCTTACTGAGGAGAGCAGAGTATAGACAGTCGGATTGCATTCCGGATGTCTCCTGCATTTGATGCGCGCGCGCGCACGCACGCACACGCACGCACACGCACACGCACACGCACACGCACACACTCACGCACGCACATGCACAATACACACTCATATATACATAAACACACACACACACACACACACACACACACACACACACACACACACACACACACACACACACACATACACACGTGCATTATGTGCGCTTCACATCCGGACTGTCAATTTAATTTTTAAAACATTGCATAAACGTTCCATGTTTAGTTAAAAGGAACCGTATCGCTCAGCTCATTTACGACCGAGGTAATCATTGCCGACGGGTCAGAGAAGATAGCCGAATGTGTCCTACACCAAACTAACCGGTGGCAGACAGCCTAGCAATGAGGAGCGCCCTTGAAAAAGAAAACACGTGGAACAGATAGAAGCTTCTCAAGTACTTTTTCCTCGTGCGTGAACGTTGAGTGAACTGTGCGTCCTCTCAAGTTTCCGCTTCAAAGCCCGGAATCCCCTGGGTACAGTAATTGGCGGGCGTGTCGCACAATGCTCGCTTCATGCACCTTTCTCTCTTTTCTCGCTCCCCAAGCATTAAACGTGTTGTGAAGTCCACGGGGAGGCTGAATTTTGTTATTGTTGTTTGCTTCATTATGACCAGGCATAACATAGAGGCAGAGCCGACGCGTGCGCTTTGTAACCGTGTGCTTGCAACAGAGACGGAATTGAAATTGAATTTGAATTGAATTCTGGGGTATTACGGATTAATTTTGATCACCATGGGATCTTTAACGTGCCCCCAATGTACGGGACACAGGTGTTCTTGCATTTCGCCTCCATCGAAATCCGGCCGCCGCGGCCGGGATTCGATCCCGCGACCTCATGTGCTTAGCTGCGCAGCACCATAGCCCCTAAGCCACCGCGGCAGGTAACAGAGATAGATATGAATTTGAAAGAAAGGACGAAAATTATTCTTCATGCCACTAATTATTCTTCATGCCACCAAAAAATCTTCATGCCACTAATTTTGTTCGCTTATTTGAGCACTTGAATAATTTTGTTCGCTTATTTGAGCACTTGAATAACGCTGTCAGAGCCATTGACATCATGACAGACGGCATATTTCATGCGTAATGACTTTAAGTGTACTTCAATATATCAGCAAGAATACCACTGAAAGGCTGATAACCAGTGGTTATCAAGAGGCCACACCCTTTTTTAGTCCATAACATTATTGAAGAGCCACTATGGGGATCCTTTCTTTGTTGCGCAATGTCAGGCGTCGAATAAGAGGTACCAAAACAAGTCAATAACAAAAAAAAAAAAAAAAAAAAAAAACAGGCTATATTTGCAGCTGTCAGACCCGTGTATGTTTGACGTGCTAGGGTTGTTAAAATTGTGAAATTTTAAAGTCGAATCGGATACAAATATTGGAAACCAGGAAAGCCGGCTTCAAATTTCAAACTGAGTGCCAAACTATTTGCCAATGCCTAAGAAAAAAGAAAGGAATAGATCATGCGAGGTGCACCACTCAGACAACTAGTAAGTGTTACTTAACCCTTGTTACGGTTTTCGTTACTATGCTGAAGCGTTCACGCGATTTATCTGCAACGGATGTTGCTTTACGACGAAGACAAGGGGGCTTTAGAAAGTTCTACTTCGCCCGATGTTCTATACGCCGCTAACTCTGTCTCTCTTTTGGAAATCGAAGGTGCATCATAATGGAACGGCTTGAAGCGGTCCTCTTTGCGACCAGCATGATGCCACGTGCTGCTGTGTTAATGCTCCTTACTGTGTATTTTTTTTAAGCTTCCATCACTGCTGCCTCAGAAGTAAAAGAAAGAAAGAAAAAAAGCCGCGGTGCTCCTGCAAACTGCATCTTCGCAGCCAAAGCGAGGCGCTCCGCTCCCCTCACGGCGCTGTAAGAAGTCCCTGCAAGCGGCACCGTTGATGCGGCCGGTGTTTGTCAGGCGCGGTGCATCAATTTCTCTTACAGAGTCATTGGTCTTCGCCATTATGACACCATTAGGTAGCCTCGGAATGCTCTGCAGCCGTATAAAAAGCGCAGAAACCGTTAGTAGGGGTCAAACTTTCCCAAACAAGCATCCGGACCGGAGCAAGTGGCGAAACTTGACCGTCGTAATAAATGGTTCCACAAGGTGATTCCAGCTCATTCCCTGTGTCCACCGACAGACCCAAGCCTCTTTCTCGACGCGACTTCTTTCTTTTTTCTGGCACGCGGTTTGGGCCCGTAGAGCTCATCGACAGAGGCAACAACTTGCCCCGGCTTTTCAGCGGAGGTATATAGGAGGGGGCTTCGCCTGCGGAGTCCTCGGTTTAAATCGGCATGAACAGACAGGAACAAAAGATAAATCAATAGCCACTCGGAGGGGAAACCTGGAGAGCACGTCCAGCGTGTGCGCGATGTGCAGATAGAAAAAAAGTGCGAAGCAAGAAGACAGCGCAAAGAAAACGAGGCGTGGCCAGGAGCGCAAAAATCCTGGCCGCTGGCCGAAACAGGAGGCTCTCCAAACAAGCAAGAAGAGCTCTGCGAAGGTGCCACGAGGTAAAGTACGGCCGCGCCAAAATGACCAACTGAAGACAGGAACCATTTTGGGAAGAGTGATGAACTCCTCGCGCGGACACCGGCTCGGCGTCGCTCTCTCTCGGTTATACGGGTGTAGGCGAGCTTCGTACTTCATTCTCGTATCTGCCAGCAGCCCCGAGTGGTGTGGGAGGAGGGGGTGGATAGGTTCCGACGACAATGTGTTTCACAGTCTTTGGGGCGGTCTCGCTTTTTTTTTTCTCTCTCTTCATCTCGCGCTGGCGGCCTCGTGCCGGTGTGCTTGTTCGGGAGCTGCGCGGAGATCATCTACGGGAAGTGACGAATGACAAAAGAGATAAAAGCGGGCGATCAATTTAATTCTTTCTCCCTTCTGGTCATCCCGCGCGGCCTCTCGCGAGCGCCTCTATATCTGTCGAGGGTCGAGATACGCTGGGCCGCATACCGGATGCCGGGAAAAACAAAGCGACGGGCTCCGCTCCTCCCGAAAGCCGGGGCTCGCAGGAGGCCTCCGGTAGCGCCGAGCGAGTCCACTGTTTATGTATACACTCGAGCGGCCGCTGGCGGACTTGTAGAACATCATTTTTCTGCGAGGATTGAGGATCTCGCGCTGCGCGATGCTCGGCCGAGGCGACAGATTTTGCGCTTGTGTTTTGGCCCTGGCAGAGAGCGCGGGGGGGCGCTACGCTGGAGCTGGTCAACACGACCACTTCACACGGCTCTCTGCTGGCCGCCGTGCGAGACATTTGCATCGCTGGAGATTTCCTGCGTCGCCCGGACGACAGCGATGCTCCTCGAGGACAGAAAGCGGGCCGTGTTCAATGGAAAAATATAAATAAAAAAAGTTTGCTTGCTTGTTTTGTTTGTTTGTTTGGTTGGTTGGTTGGTTCCTCCTCAGTTTCTTTGTGCACTTGATTTCTGCGCAGTTCCTGCTTTGTCGTCGTCTTTCTGTGGTAGCACTCGAGCAAAAGAAGAAGCGCTGACTTGAACGATGGATTTGCACAGACAGGAGTAAAAGGATGGGGAGAATGCTAGGTCTGTACTGTACCGACTATTCAAAATGACTACCATGACGACTCATATTCTAGGCGACTGCCGTAATAAGAAAAATCTGTTTTTAATTTCCGTGCTTTCAAGGACAACTGCAACGCTATGTTCACCTGTGCAGCTTGCCGTCAGAATTACAGCACATGACAAAAGGCACGTCTCTAATTATAGATGGCACAGGCAAATTTCCGGTTCAGTATGACTCGAGCATTCTGAAGAAACAAAATAATAAAGACTTTCAAGCAGGATTTGATCTCAATTGCGTGTTGTTATCCGTGTCAGCAAATCACGACATTCTTTTGTCATCATGTGCTGTGTGTCATAATTACACCGGTACACCTGAGCACAAGTCATTCCTCTCACATTCACTGCACAAACGTAAAAAAAAGAAAACAACAGAAAACTACAAAGAAAGAAACAAAGAGGCTGAAATGGCAAAATGAATGATAAAGAAAAGTATAGAGGCCTCTTGCCCAGCCCGATGAACATGCATATCCTGCAGACGGCATCTGTTGTGCTGATTGCAAACGCTGGTTCAATTACCTTTTATTTCACATTTCACTTTACCTTATATGGTTCCTTTTCACTGTATTGACTTTGTGACTAGGGCATGAATATCTTCCAATTTTGCTAATTACAGATAAGAAGGCCTTGTATGAACACTGAAAATAATTATTCGCCTACCGCCACCGCTACCGCTACCAATCCTACCGCTACCAATGCGCATTATTGAGCTATATTTATTGTTATTAGAGCTATATTTATTCTTATTCCGCCGTATCAACAATTCGTTAACGGCTAGAAACTTTACATTTTTGCTTGCAGTAAGTGCGTATTTCCCTGTGCACGGACTGATAAGAAGGAATGGGTCCTAGGCCCCTGGAGTGCACGGCGTCTTTGTCTCCTGATTTCTATTCGACTGACTGCAGCGTCATATTCTCTTGCATGCAGGGTTGTGAAGAATGCTATAGTGGAATATTTTCTAGATAACTATTTTGTATCAGGAACAAGGCGGGTGAACGCAAAAGTTAGGTACCTTTTAGGAAGCATCGAATGCCTCAAGGTAATCCGAGCAAACGAAGATACAAAAACACGCTGTTTCAAACATGTGCCAACGGTGCCACGAGTTCCGCGCGTTGCAGATCCTGGCGTGTAGGTGGCGGTACACGCAGCCACAGAGTAGTAGTTGTTTCTCTATATGGCTACGGTAGCCATATGGGGGGACACAAACTGCTACTAAGTGCGCCTACTCGCACAGGCGCGCATCTCGTGAGGCGAACAAAAAGAGGAAGATTTATGGTGATATCATCATCATCAAATCGCTCCAAAAAGTTGCCTTGGTTGGCACCGTAGAAATGGCAGTCAAATCAGAAACATCATTGACCTTTCTTTTTTAAGTTTGCAACGCTGATTTAACTGAGCGCCTGTGATGGCACAAATTCTGTTACATATTTGAAAACCAAGTTGGTGAGAGACACATGAACCGCTTATGCGTGGGTCACTCAATATCCACTTGCCATCGCTCCATCCTAGATATACTGCATCCAATTATTTTTCGCGTCTCAAGTAAACAATGTCACCGTTATATTCCGCGCTCGCTTACCTCACCTTCGCCAGTTTTCTTTACTATAAAAAAAAAAAAGCAGGGGTAAAAAGAAAGAGACACCATGTTTATTAAGGCATGTTCATTCGGTTAGTTAGAGGTCATTCATTTCCTTTGTTGATGTTGGCAATTTCGTTATCATTGCAAGGAACAAACTACACCACGCGCGTTAATCACTAAAATAAGAACAGACCTTATTTCTGTGTTATCAAGAATGAATGGGTTTAATTTTTTCAACCGCTTAGCTTGCTTCATTTAAGCCATTATAAAATACTCGCTGTTCACGGACATATTTGATCATGGCACACTTTCATTTTAACCACTCACCTCAGTGAAGAACGCCGTGCAGAAACACTTTCTTGCAGAATCGTCCGTGCATCAGCTCAGCCCATCAGGATTTCCTCATGCGCGTCCACGAAATGGCGTATAGTGTGTGTGACGTTTGGCGTGGTGTATGGCGTATAAGACCTACGGTGTTCGGTCGTCAGAGGTCTTTACTACGAACGGCACTTACTACGAAGGTATTTACTACGAACGACTTCGTTTTCACGGGGAGCTAATTATTGTGAATTTTCCACATGACCGCACGTACAGACATGAGCACGCACGCACGCACACATACACATACACACACGCACACACGCACACACACACACGCACACACGCGCGCACGCATACACACACGCGTGCGTACACACACACATTCCCTGTCGTAAATTAAGAGCTGAAAGATGAAAAAAGACGTTAACACTGCTTTGGCAAAACTAACCTCTAATACTGAAAAAGAAAAAAAGTTGTCGTGGAGTTTATATTTTCTTTTTTTTTTTAACGTTACCACACAAGACTTCAAATTTTTAAACACGTTGCTCGAAGCTTCGTGTACTAAATAAAAAAAAAATTCTGTGGTGTCGCGAGACGGAACCAGCATATATGATTATGAGGCACACCGTAGTGTACATATTGACCACCTGGGGTTCTTTAACGTGCACCCAATGCACGGTACACGGGTGTTCTTTTTTATTTTTATTTTTTGTTCTTCTTTATATTGCATTTCGCTCCGATTTAAAATACTGCCGCGGCAGGGATTCGATCTCGCGCCCTCGGGCTTTACAGCGCAACCCCAAAGCCACTGAGCCACCACGTGGGTGGCTACGAGTGCTGTCGCATCACCATATATATACTATATATGTCGTCTTTATTACACATCGTATGAGGAAGCCCAGAACGTATATGCGCCCATTCCAGACAGCATAAGTAACAAAAAACACGCTTCCGTTCCCTACGCAGTGTTTACAGGAGCACGAAATGTCTGCGGCGTGACTACACTCACAAGATTGTTCAATCAATGGAAAGATAGATTAAGTTCACTTATCTTAACAAAACAGCAATACAAAGTGTGCGCCGTGCTTCAAGCTGCATAGTTGTCTTGTGGCTCTCTCGGCGTGATAACCTGATAATCTCCCAACAAGTTATGTCAGTCGATTAAGGTGTAACATTTCTTTGCTGCATGTATACATGGAAGCTTTTTGTAAGTATTTCTACTTTTGCAGTCGGCCTTCTTTTTTTCAACATGGTTATGCAACAGATATTTCTGAATGTGCACAGAATTTGTTGATTCCGAACAGAAATCAACATTGAAACACCCCAACTTGGCCAAGTGCATGGTGATGCGAAAGATGCGCCACGCAACTGAAGTAAGGGATTTTAGAGAACCGCTGCCCCCTCTATTGTACGTGTGCGTGCATGTGTGCGTATGTGTGTGTGCGTGTGTGTGTGTGTGTGCCTGTGATTAAAACAAACAAACACAGAACAAATTCTGCGCGGCGGAGTCAGAATTCACCTGTACGCTTCAGCTGCGAACCAGGAACCAAATTCAGAAAGATTTTGCTACTAACAGCTGTTTGTTCTTGGCCGGCCACCTTCGGTAATATTACAACTATAATGCGATGATTTACTCTCACATGTTCGTATGAATAGTTCTGGCGTAAGAACTTCTGTCGATAAGGACCCGGGAGTTCTGACCACTGCACTATATACGGCAGTTCGATTGAAGTGACGGAATAATAGGAGTGCGTTATGCAGCTTGACGTGTGTGTGGCATAATTAGTCTAGTTATTTTTTATCTCTCAAGTGCCGCCTGTAAACCAAACAGGCGCCACTGTAATATACTGCTGATAACGATGAAGGGCAATGGTGTTCGTGGCGGTTGCTACCTTTTATAGTTAGTAAATATTACTAACGCAAAGGTTATTAGCTGTAATTACTAATATTTAATGTTGTAAAGCGAAAATTGGGACGAATGGTTACTACCATGAAGTTAGTAGCTACAACGACCTTTTTTACCAAGATTGAATATGGGGCAATCTTTGTAAATCACGTAAAACGTTGTGAAGTGCTTTTGCAAAGGTATTTATCAGTGAAAAGCAACGAGTATCGCAGTTTTGTATAGTTTTGCTTTTATTTGACCAGCACGACGCAGAACAATAGGCTGATCCAAGAATTAACAAGCTTTTATTTTCAGATTGGAAACTGCAAACTTGCGTTATGTAGGATATACATTCCCGTCCACACGCAGATGCATGGGCTCTGTTTCTTCTGCGTGGCAAGGGCCAGTGTAGATAAGCTGACGAGAGGCTATGGAGATGAAGCCCCGAGTTAGTCATGGTTTGCGGTGTCACGCTGTGCACCGCTGTCACGCCGTCGCGAAGCGCTGGCGGCGTAAGCAGCAGTAGTTCTGTGAGACGACCATGCATATGCGATCGAGTCGCCCGAAGAAGAGCGAAGACGAGAAAAGCGGCGGCCGGCGCGCGCGCATATTACAGCCCCGTGCGCACCCAGTGTATATACCGCCCCGTGTAAACGACGGGGGAAGTCAAGGGGGCCCGCTTCCCTTTCCTGGAAATCAAATCTTCCGAACCGAATCCAACATGCGGGCGCCGCTTGGATTTGCATATTCACCCTTTCAAGGAACACGAGCCGGCGGCAGCGCGCGGCGCGCTGACAAGCCCGGCGCGCGCCGGCATCTCCTCCCTGGACATGTCCCGGCAGAAATTGCTTGCCGACTGTCAGCGCGCGCTGAGTCAAGCCGGCCGCCGCAGATGTCAGCGTGCGCGACGGGCCCCGTTCTGTGTGCAGCGGATCACGGCGTCGTTAATACTGCTTGCAAATGAGCGCTGCGCTGCAGATGTGCGAGCTGCTTCGTTTCCCCGCGCGCGCGCGCCGCGAAATTTGACGACGCTTGTCCCATTCGTGCCCCGCGGTGGAGACGCCCCAAAAAAAGCGCACTCGCGGTCCGCGCAATCCGTGAGCCCGGGCGACGCCGCGGCTGCGAGCACAAGACCAGACCTGCGAGATTCGCTGTCCATTTTGCATTGAAGCACGAGAGGCCAGCATCACAGATCAGCCGCGCCATCGCCTCTCGTCAGTATAGAGCAGAAAGGGGCCGGTGGCAGCCACAGCAGGAAACTTTCAGCTCCCGGAGTTGTTCGCCGTCGACGTACAAAACGTTCTTCGTTATGCGAAAAAAAAAAAAAAAGAGTGAAAAGGTCCACTGCTTGAATTCCGAAATGAAGGCCAACGCTTCGCTCTATATAGCGATCGACATGGAGGACATGTGGTCGTGAATCGGGCCGAATGCGAAATATGTATATCGTATATTTTGCTTTCTTTCGGGGGCATTTACTTTGCCTTGTATGTGCGGAAACGCTTATATTTGCTGATTTACATTAATCTCGCCCCAGTTTTTTACCGAAATGTACATTAAAAAAAAGAAGGCTATGCTCGATAAAAATTAGGAGTGAGCGGAAAGCTGTAACGTTACATCCGTTTGTAGGAGTCATACACGAGCTTTCACTTGGGAAATAACAAGTGCGACCGACTTATTACTGCTAATCAATATTGCGCCAGCGTTAATTTGTTAATTCACTACAGGCACTTTTTTGTTTACCCCGAATTGAATCACAACGTCAGGGCTGCTGCTTCGTTGTCTTCCGGCGACGCTAATCAACGCTAAGGATAATCAAGGTGTGGCTGTCGAGCCTCCAACGTTGCCTTTCTCCCAGGAAAGCTCTGGCCGTAGCGGCGCAACATGGCACTCGAGAGGAAGAAGAAAGAGAGAGAGACATGAGAGAAACGGGCGAATGTGGCAAAGGCAGACAACCAAGGCTGGTGTGCAACACAGCATTCTTGTCCGGCTTTGCGTTTATTACACGGTCATGAGGGTACAAATAAAAAGTAAAACAGAGGGGAGCGCCGGAGGTGGCCTTACCACGTTCTCATACCGGCCGACGGCAGCGTGGGCGTGTGGCGGTGCACGCCGGAGCGCGCGCTCCCCGAGAGTTCCGAGTGCGCCGGCTCCACCGCAGCCGGAGTCCGCCTCGACCGGCCCGCGCTCCCGGTTGCGCCTTTCTTTGTTTGCCGTCTTGCCCTCCTCGCCCATCGGCGCGTCGAATTCTTGGAGGGAAAGAGACGGCGAGGAGAAGTCGGGGGCGGAACCGCGCCGCACCGCCATTGGGCCAAGACGGTTGCGGGGCGGGGCCGCAGCTTCTCTCCTCTGATCTCGTTTGCGTCACCCCCCCCACCACCGCCGCCACTGCTCCCGCCACCTCCGTGGCGGCGCCCTCGCCATCTGCTTCTTGCCGGTGATTGACAAAAATTCCCTTTTCATGCAACGTCTCCGGGTTGTGCTTTCTTTCTTTTCCAATCTGGCTGCATCCTCGCCGCCGGGCGAGGAGGGAAGCCCAAGTTTTCGCCGAACGCTGGTTGGCCACGTTGTGGAACACTTCGTTTTGGGGATCGGTTGGTTTCCAAGTCGGGGAGAAGGATGAGGAAGAAGAGGACGCGGGAGGGATGCGACCAAGACGGGGAGGAAAAGAAGGAAACATGGCGCCTCGCAAAAAAACCGGAGACGCAAGCGCGAAGAGGCGACGACGACCGTTGAAACGAATTATGATGATGCCCGACAACGCAGGGCACCCTCATTGCGATCTGCAGGGCGACAGATGTTTGGTGTTTGCTCGACGCTCAGCCGGGACCAACTCGGAGAAGGGGCGGAAGGTCGTTGACCAGGCACGCTCCCGGTCCACAGGCTAATGGTTCGGGCGCGGGTTCCAGCGCCAGGAGGGGCATGACATAGATGTGCGCGTGCACCGATGGGATCGTGACGATCCCGGCGACGTTGTGATGCCTCGAGAGTAGATTATCACTGGTGTAGACACATATGTCATGGGAGGAGCGCATCGAGAACAAGGCTTCTTAAACTCACATGCGTGACAAGGATTTCTCTTTGCTTGAGTGGCTGTCTTTTAGCTTCATTGGTCGGCGCCATGCTGAATGTGCAGCAGAAAGGGAAAGAACCGCGAGGCACTGGTACACTACAGTCACCGCTAGTGACAGACGATGCCTTAGGCGTTCTGCAATGCGTTCCATCACGAATCGACGATCATGTGCAATGTCCAAACACCTACAAGCGGCGATCATGGCCCACAGCGGCTCTTGTTGCAGTTACGTTGTGCCACGTAGCTGCGAGCCAAGTGCTCTTCACGAATCGCCAATGATGCACCCCATTAGCGCATTGCTGAAAATGAGCAAAGACAACATTAATAATAATAATAATAATAATAATAATAATAATAATAATAATAATAATAATAATAATAATAATAATAATAATATAATAATGTAAGTTGTAACGCTCGGCATCCAAAGCCGACTCACTTTTCATTTGGATCACTTAATTCTGTTGAATTAGAACATCAGTTTCATTGGATTTTGTTTTGACAACCATAAACCGCGACTCGAGCGTGCGCTGCGTATGAAGTGATTTAGCGCATGGAGAAATCAAGTCGACGACGTGCTCAAGGATATAGCGGCTTGCATGGGACCAAATGAGGTGCTCATAGACAATGGGTGGAAACACTTGCATTATGCGCAACTTATTCGTTAACTGTCTGCCACGCATAACCCCATTAGAATTATTCTGACGTGTGGGACCAACTCAAATAACCAAAATGTCAACGGATGGCAGGTATACAATTAGCAGTTATTGTCGTCGTCTCCGCTGTTTTGTAACCCAGTGTCGACAAAGTATATATACGCAACCCCCCCCCCCCCCCCTTTACGTTACGTAACTGAGACACGTATTCGTACATTGCGCTAAAAATCCGAATTATAGGAAAGTGCACAGACGATTTCTCATAGTAACGGCATTAAGTTATCAGCTTTATCAAATAATATGTTGTAAATTCTAGCGCGATATAAATCAGTGATGTACGCGTGCTCTCACGTGGCAAGCAGCTTCAAGGCATCGGGCTTCTACGCCGGCTCTTGTCTTTTTCGTCCACGCTATAACGCGGCCTTATCATTAAATCGCCGCTCCTAGAAGGCATTAATTCTTAAGTGAGAGTCACTCATATTCAGCTAACAGTTTAACAAAATTAAACAGCTCGAAAAGTGAAAGGGCTTTTTTAAAAGGAGGCGAGTGAACCGAGCAACAGAGAAAAGGCGAGAGCGGTGAGTGGCGCATATATAGAGCACAAAAGAATGCTGCGAGGAATTACATTTGGCGCATTAAGATTTGTTCTAATTTGCTGCCGCCGCGTTAAGGCTTTCAATTTTCGTTCAATAAACAATCGCGCTGCAAATCCTATTATGTAACTCCCGGCGGACTATGTTCTTCCTCCGGGCTTCGCGCCTTCGGAGGCGATAATTCGCCCAGTGGAGATCCTCTTCTACGATTCGGGGGCCGCGGCAGTCGCGCCGCAATCCACCTGTTTCTTTCTTTCTTTCTTTCTTTCTTTCTTTCTTTCTTTCTTTCTTTCTTTCTTTCTTTCTTCTTTCTTTCTTCTTTCTTTCTTTCTTTCTTCCTTCCTTTCTTTCTTTCTTTCTTTCTTTCTTTCGTTCTTTCACTTCCACGGCCAGGGGTGCTATATCCCTGATGCGAGCGGCAGTGTCTGCGGCGCTCTCTCGCCGACCATGCTCGGCCGTGGGCTGACAATGGCGAGACAATCTGTTGGAATAAATTCCGCTAATGAACACCGCCAAGGATTTATTCGGGCGCAGACAGCCGCGGCCGGACCGCGAGCCCCGTGCTGACTGCGAAACGCTGCGGCCGAATCGAGCCCGAGGAGTGCGAGAGCGTATATAACTGCGCACGGGTGTGTGCGTGCGTGCAGGAAGGTGGCGGGGAAGCGGTCGTACCGAACGCATTACAAAGGGAAAGCGAGCACGTATATTCGCGCGGCCAGTCGGGCAAGAAAGAGAAAGCCCCGATAAAAGGCGAGAGCGGCTGCTATACGGAGACCGGGCCACCGTCGCCGTCCATGCATGGGGCGGCGCGGCGTGGCACACGAGGCTTTAATTAAAGAATTGAGTTAATACACCACCGCGGAGCAGCAGGGGGTTGGGGGGGACGCCGCGCCTCTTGCGAAAGGCAGGTGTGAAAAAGCCCGCGAATCTTTTCGATACGGACCCCCTCCCCCGCCCTTGTTCATTCTGAGAGCTCGCCACTGCTGCTGCTTCTTCCACTGCTGCTGGAGACGTATAGCGCGCTCGTTTTGCTTTCTGGACCGCTCGTCTTCTGCCCCGGCCTGCGCGAATCGCGCGGGTTTTACTTCGCGTGCACTTTATACTCCTGACGGGCAAGCACGCCGGTGTAGGCGACGTTGGCTGCCTTTGCGCAATGAGATTCTTGTGCGGACCCGTTCTTGCTCTCGATCTCTCGCGTGCACATGGCAGCGTTGCATTGAAGCCCGGTGCGCGGATTCCCGGCGCAATGTGTAACGCGGGAGAACGAACGTGCGCATATGCGTGAATTTGACGAAATTGAGAATGACTGGGGTGGCGCGATCGAGTTGAGTGGGCCTGATGCATCAATGGAGGTGTCATGTATTGCATGCTGGTATGCATACAATTCGGTCAGTCAGTGTTGCTTCTTCCTTTCTGCACCGCTATCGTTTTTCTTTTCTTTTTTCTTCTTTTTTTTTTTTTTTGTTTAGACAGGGAAAAGCAGCTCACGGCTCATTTCCCCTGACCACTTCCTGAAGATAGCGTTGTCTCTACCGAAAGCATCAATAACGGTGCCTTATTTTCGTGCCTCGTGCATGATTCTGTAAATGCCACCGTGCTCATGCAGCGAGTCCTCCTATAATGCTCACCTAATGCCATTTGGCCAGTCACATCATCATGGATGTTGAGCAGCATGACATGTGCGTGTTTTACGCCTTTCTGTCCAACACTTTCTTCCATGGCTGCATTTATAGCTGCTCCCAGGAAGGAGTGTATACATTGTAGACGCTGGCTGATAAGTCGTGATTAAGCTGTACAGAGAAAATTTTATGCAACGTGGAGTTCAGTGGTCACGGATAGCATTAAATAAATAAATAAGTAATAAATTATTAAATAAATAAACAAATAAAACAGGAACTTCAATATTGCCATAAGCCATGCAGCCTTCGAACGTAATACCTGTAGCCTATGTATATGTTTTATTGTAAGTGCGGAACACTTTTGCCTGCAAACAAACGTAGCTTTCCTTTTTTGAAGCACTTCGCATTGTCTCCTTTGAAGTATACTCGAAAAATGAGCCGCGCTAAGTATATAAGAGGCTGAATGGCAGGACATTCGAGCTATATATCAGCCGGCTCGCGAGCTGTTGGCGACTTTATTTCGGCGGCCGCAGTGCGTTTTCGCGCCGGAACGCGCGATAATTTCGCGCCCCCGAGCCAGCGCGACGTGCGCGATGATCGCGCCTAGCTGCGGAGGCGTTGGCGGAACGACGGCTGCCGGCATCGACCTGCAGCAGCAGCAGCCATCGATTCTGGCCGCGGATCCCTCTTTGTTTCGGCGCCCAGTTGAAGCGGGGGCCAGCGGCGTTAAACTACGCGCGCCCCCGGGCCGATCGCTTTTCGAGGGCGCTTTAGAGGAATAAAATTAAACTCTCCCCGGCTCATTTCACGGCAGCTTTCCTCCGATACGCGCAAACATACATCTTGACATTGGGCCGCGTTCGCAATCGACTCCCGGAAATCCCTCTTATGTCTCTCCCTCTCGCGCCTTGGCGCGCTCATGTAAAACAGCTCGGCGACTCATGAATAAGCGGAGCTGCCGGCGCCGCCATTACCGCGCGCGCCGTCGGCTCCGGTTGCGCCAGATTCCGCGCGCCAACTCATTTATCAAAAGGGGTAGAAAGGGCCGCCCCTGTAAAAACATTAAAGTCCCGGGGCCCCGGGAAATAGGGAGCCCGCTGGATTAAGGTGCGCCGCGGACCAACTCTTTGGGCCGATAGCGCTGCAGTTTCCGGCGCCAGGCGGCGCCTCGGAGCACCGAATCCCGCCGGAGCGCGCTTACACGCCATTGGACAAACACGCGCGGCGGCCGGAAAGCGTAAAATGCAAAGCAGACTCCTGGCCGGACGGGAAACACGGGGCCCGCGCGTAAAAGTCGCCGCTGGCGGCCGCCTTTTGTTTCGAGCCGGGGAGCCATGAAGACCGGCCATATGTTACCCGAGATCGCCGATTCCGGCCCAGTTGGCAAGCGAACCCGCTTTATGCAAGCGTCGCCGGATTTTGCGTCTTAGACTCGGACACGGAGACATCGTACGAGGTGTGTCGGGCATTCCGTATAAATAAAGTTGCGCTCCGGGAGGAGAAGACGCCCGTTTCCCTTCGCGAGCGCTGTTTTAGGGAGTAATATATTCAAGTGGTCGACCGGCTGCAGCCCCCTTCTCCCTGACGTGACAGGAATGGCGTGGATGAACCCCTCGCCCTGGAGGACCTGTATAAATAAGGAGATGTCTTGTTTCGGGCTCCAGGCTTTATAGATGCTCCTAGGCCGGGGATTAGAGGAGAACTCTCCCAATAGCGTGTGCCCTCTCTATTTGCCTGCGCGCCGACTCTGAAACCGCCACCTACAAAGGAGCAAGCGCTCTTTTATACGCCTTGCGACGCAGCGTCTCTCGCCCTCCATCGCTGGCGTCCTTCCAGTGCCTGACTTTCTAGTCGTTCTACTCCTCTCTCGAATCCCCCTTTCCGTTCATATATATATATATATATATATATATATATATATATATATATACAATACACAACACTGCCTGAAAGCCCGCTCATCATTGTTCCCTTGAATCGACACAGACAATGCAACACGGTGCGACTAAGCGTAAAGGAACCAGCAGCAGGGCACTATTGCTTCTATCTTTGCGTGGAACTCGAGTACACTGAATGAAGTATAGTGTGGAACTCTATGCAGAGTGACGGGCGCGAAATTGCTGCAGTTTTTCAGGGAGGAAACAAATAAAAACGCAGAGATCAAGGAAACGAAACGTGAGAGAAAAAGAAAGGAAAAACAAAAAGAAAGAACGTTGAGCTTGTGCTGCAATTCCTTTAGAGGATAACGCTGTTATGCAGAAGTGAGGTCACTGGGCGAAAATTTCCATCTGAAGTGGGGCTGACATGTGTTCTGAAGGTCCTCACGTGATCTGGGTTCAAGTGGTATAAAACGCAACGAACACTCGGACGCTCGTCTGGTTGACCTCCCTGCCTTTCCTCTCCTTGAAAGGAAACGCTTCGACGCTTCAAGCCAACGCTTCTTGAACGCTTCGACACCAAAGTGTGCACATTAACATGCTACGAATCGCACCACGTCCGTGGCGCGCTAGCTATGCGGCCTTTCTTGAAACTCCTGCTTCACTTTATTTCGTGCCCATTCAAAGCGTGCTAAACCTGCGAAATTCATGCTACGGACTGTAGAATGTATGTGGCCTTACCAGATAAATGGAGACTATTCTCGCTATTGTGGATCTGGATTCAATATATATATATATGGTCGCTCTCGGTAGGGCCAATAAAGAGCGGAAAGAAATGGTCCGTAGCGATGTCCTGGCATGAGCGTCCGAAGTGGCAATCGCTATGAAGCCATACCAGGGGTGGCTGAATTCGTCAGCGAACATCTGGGGGAGCGTTAGCGTGAGGAAACAAATACTGAGCGATCGGGTTTGCTTTACTCAACATGCGCGTCCGCGAGGCTTCTGCGTGGCACGACCGCGGGTGTTCTAATGTTGTTCCCGCTAAATTTAACTGCTCAAGGTTGCGTTGCCTCTTACAGCTTGGCTCATAAACACTTTGCGCAGAATTTGTGCCCTGACCTATACCCCTCAATCAAGGCAACTCAACTCGAGGCTCTGAGTGCCGCTGCAGGCGCTGAACTCGCCAATAAACTATTTCTACGTAACTGGTTACTGATAAAAAGTAACTGTGTTACAGTAAGCGTTACCGCGTCAAAAAGTAATCGATCAATTACAAAACTAAAAATAATATATAACTGATTACAAGCAATTTTTACATGTAAATGTTCACGTACAAGTCTGCTTTTGTTGAGGGTTTTGTACAATGTTCAAGCCAAAAGTTTTGAACTCCGAATGACAATTAATCTTGTTGGAACATACATTGATTTCTAGGAACATCTAAAACGTTATCGAAGAGAAACAAAACGACGTAGTGCGATGACGACTAAAAAAATCGCTTATATCATTTTGCTTTCACTTTGCTTATTTTTTCTTGCATAGATATTCATACTCCATACATGTTTTTTTAGAAAGAGATGCAATCTTTATTTATCATTGGGTGCAGTATTTTTGATCCTTTACATTTTGAAGGCTCTATATAGGCTATATGTCAAGCTCTGTCTCAAAATCGAGATTCGCAGGGCGCGGTGTCATATTAATGACTTCCAGAGCTTTACGTTTACAAACCGACATAAAAGCATGCAGTCTCGACCTACACATCGTCTAGCGCGTATAAATACATGAAGAACGAATACGCCATTCAGATAACAAGGATGTGCGTATGAGACATGTTATCTGTCACAAACAGGATCTTGGCATGGTACCTATCAGCATATGTATAGCATCGGCATGCAGGAAACAAACTCATTAACTTTTACAAGCAGGAGAAAGAGCAACAACAAGAACAACAAAAACAAAGAGGGGGTAGAGAGGGGGGGGGGGGGTACATATGTTTCTAGATTATTTTTTTAATTAAAAAAGATGAATGAAGAGATACTTCACTCCAGCAATTAGTGTTTATTATTGTTGCGCTAAACTCTTTGCTCAGTGTGACAAGCAATAAGGTTATCTAGGTCCGTTGTTTCTTTTTCTGTTTGCTTTTTTATTTTTATTTTTTGAAGGCGTCTCGAATCTATAGTCTCTTCTTGTGGATGGGATTAAAGACGGCAATCGGGGCCCTTTAACATGCAGGCAGTCGCACTTCCAGGGCAAGGGAAGCTAAGCGCCTAGTTCGACCCTTAACCATTCCGAATGTTCAGCACAAATAATAAAATGACAAGTTTTATACGAAAAATAGGGAGGGAGGTGGGGTGCAGCCGACCTAGTGCTAACCACAGAATAAAACGCTTTTGACTAGTTTTTGACCTCAATACAGGCCAAATGAGTAAATCAGCGCATTATAGAAGCTGATAGAACTGTAAAAATAATTAGGCATCGGGCATTAATCGTATTAATAAAGCTTATCTCTAAGAGCGCAATCATGAATAGCTATTATCACTCGACGCTAGACTCGATGGCATCTATGAGCGTCGCTATTCTTTGCTCAAAATGTCCGAAGCTGTTGAGGAGTCTTTTAAGATGACTCTGAAGTACTGTTTATCATGGCCGTTGGGTGATGGACAAGTTTGCAATTACACTGCTGCAGTTCTTGCACGATGCAGAGTTGAAAAGCGTTTATTAAATTTTTTTAAATTCTTTATGCCTTGCGGAAAATCCTCAAAAAAAAATCTCTTTAATCTTTTTTTCTGTGTTTCAGTCACTCGCACTGTTCCGTCTCTTCAGCTGCGTCAAGACGACTTCTGTTGCATCGCTGAAGATAAAACCACAGTCCGCTGATTTCGTCGTACGTACTAAACAGTGATGCCAGTTGATGAGTTCTGGAGCGGAAAAAAAAAATTCGAGGACACCTGCGCACTTCCTATGTGTTATGAATGCGACAGCATTAATGTCCAATTGAACGCCACTGAGAGGTCCTTCGAGTTTGGCGTTGCGAGTAATGTACCACAGCGGTACCTGGTGCCCGAGCCAGTAAGCAGTAATAGCCTGCGGTGCCAACACCGCATGCTACCGACGTCCTGCGCTACGAGAGACCGAGGAAGCAGAAGCGGCCACCAAGGCCGGCAAGAGCGCGCAGCAGCTGAGCCCATGGTGGGGGTGAGAGCAGATACGGACCGCGCGCCGGCCTCCGAGAGCGAGGGTGACGTGGCGTCGCGGCGATGCCCTCTCCCCTCACGCTACACCTGGCACGCTATCGGTGCAGAAGGTGTCCCCTTTCGCCCGCTCTGCTTCCTCGAGGCACGCTCGTGACATGGCGTTGCAGCCAATGGGACTTTGGGTGCCGTTTTGTTGCTACAGACTACAGACGCCGGCTTTTTCGCTCAATGGGCCATTTGACGCTGTCGCATCACAAAGATAAGGTTCAAAAATTCAAGGTAATAACGCATTACAAGGTGGCCAGGCATCACAGGTACGCATATGCTGTGTTGAGATAGATGTTGTATGTAAAATCTCTAGGTGCACTGCTTTTGCCCAAGTGCCATCATTTTTTCAAAAGCTTGTTAGACAGCGGCAGCTGCGTTTCACCTTACTTCAGCTGCGAAATCGCGTTTCACGTTGACAGTTGTAAAACATAACGCACAAAAACGAAGACTAGCCAAGACATAGAGCAGTGATTTCAAAATCCTTACGCCCTTATGTCTTATTGAGGCCATTTGGCAGATGCTTTAGGAAGAACGCAGCGGGCAGCCGTGCTTCAATGACTGTCGCTGCATATCTCTTTCGAAGCGCTTTTCATGGGACATTAGCTGCATCGAGCATGTTAGCAATGGCAAAATGAGAGGAAAGGTGCCAGTGAGAAACTGCAACTTCTACAAAAAGGACTTCATGGCCTTCTTGACGTTTTGTTGGAAAGGTAATCTTGCCGTGTTTCCTGAAACCTGGCAGTGAAGACCCATTCTTAAGCAGACACCAGAAGAAAACTTGTACGAGAAAACTTGCCGGACATATGGTTTGCCCTGCGAACCAAAAGTCACTGCTTCCGTCAGTCGGAAATTGTGATAGTAACTTAAAGGTGGGGTGATATTTGCTCGCTTTCGGACACAGGCAAAAGTGTTGGTCGTGGTGTTGTTTATTGCATGGCTGAAGCATAATCGTAAAACTTAGGGTCATAGCCCTTACAAAAATTTTTGTTGAGAATGCATTGAAATATCATTGCTCAATGTTGAGTATCTTATTGAGCATTCTTTGGGAGTTTGTTGGGATATCGTTGAGCAAAGTGTTGAGGGCTCTTGAATATTGGCCACTGAAATTTTATTGAAACACAATTGGGCAAGTCAATGTTGAATAGTTGTTGACTTAGTATTGAAAACACATTGTGCTTAGACATATCATTGTGTAATTTCTGTTGAATTTCTGTTGGGTTTCCATTGATGCAGTCTTGAAATGCTGTTGTGATTGTTCTGTTGACCATTTGTTGAGTGATTATTGACACAGCATTGTAAAGTACATTGTGCGCCTGTTGAGATGGCATTGATATTTCGAAAATTGCCACTGAAATATCATTGATATTTTGTTGGGCTTGTGGCATTTTAGTGCACTTAATTTTGAAATTGCTTTGCTATTTGCACTTGCATGCCCCGGTGCCTCTTCACATAACTTTCCCTAATTCGAACGGAAGCAAAGGAGCGACTGACATATTTCATGTACCCTAATATGTAATATAGCGTGCACACGACACATTATTACAGTATATAAGGCACAACTGTATGAAACCTGAAGACATACGCTAGTGCCTACAGTGCTATTAAGTGTAAGGGAGCAGAACTATAGCACACATGCTGAAAAAGTGTAGCAAAAGCGTACACATGCCTAGTTAAACGCGCAACAATTTTTTCTGGAAGATATACAACGCCACCTGCACTTACAGCATAAAAAAAGCTTCCTGTACCTGTACAGCACAGCACAAAGCAGGGTCATGAGAACTGAAAAGTGGAACTTAGTGGGTTTAAAACTACGATGATGATGGATGAAATTGATAAATTTTACAAAGTTATCACTCTTATTGGCTACCTAAGGGACTCCTTGAACTTGACCTACAAAGATGTACAGCAATGTTAAAAACAAATGGAAGATGGAAACCTATAGCCTTCTTGCAGGAATAAACAATGCAAATAGCCTTATGTGTCACAATTTTACGAGCACTTTGGCAATTTGGTGTATGTACAGACTTGACAAACAGCAGCTCAAACAGAGATGCGAACGCTGAATTAAGATAAGAATACACAAGAATGCTCACTCAACTTGAAGTTTATTACAGCAGAAAGAATTATATTTCACAATTACAGCACAAAAAAAATACATTTTGTAAAAACAACAGTCAAGTGACTCAAAGGCAGACCTTAAGCATACCCTTGTAACTAACTTTGAACACATGAAGTCTTGGCTTGCATGCATAAATACAAAAATGAAGACCACTGGATACCTGACAGTAAAATGCTTCACACACCCAGTAAACACTCACAGAAGGGTTTACGGCTGCCTGCGAGTAGGCAAAATAACAAGTAAACTGGAAACAAATGACTTCATGTATATATATACAAAACACCTGAATCGTGTTTTTCAGAGGTAAACTTCTAAAACATTTGTGCTGTAAAAGCAGCTTACCTCCCTGGCATAAGTCAAGAACTGCACAGTATTTCAAGACAGTAGAGGCTTGGGCTAGTCGGTGCATACTCGAGAGGGAAACAGCGCAAAAAAACACAAGACAAGAAGGGACAAGCGCTGGTGTGTGTCTCCCTTCTTGTCGTGTTTTTTCGTGCTGTTTCCCTCTCGAGTGTGAACAGTATTTAATTTCTTGTGTTACTTTTGGGTACGGAAGAGTTTACTGGTGCCATTTTCTAATTTAGTGAGCTCATCAGTGAATTTTTTTCTGTACTTGAACAAAGCTAATGAAATCATTTCTTCGGGCCTTTTTCACCCTACACAGCAACTAACTGGTACCTCGGTCAATAAAAAGCTAATGCAAGGCTAATACTTTCAATGATATAATAAAATGACATAAAATACACAGACAACTGGAGTGACACACAGCTAACGCAATTCCCAACAGTGCAATAAATGGTCACCTGCATCATCAAAGAGCCCAGAACGACTCATTATAAAGCATGAGAAAAGGTTTCAATAACTGTACAGCCAGATTGGAGAGCTAGTAAAAACGCAAATAAATGCACATACAAAACACCATTTACCACACTTGCGCACATAAATATATATAATTCCACCAGCATTTCGCTGCATAAAATATACAAAAGTTGCGACAAAGCAGTAACTGAAAGACGGAAGGGGCTGCACTACCCATGTTGAAAAAAAATATCGAAAGTGACATACATGCATATTTAATCTGACAGAAAACGTCTTTCCAGGCTATATGTTACAAAAACTGTACAACAACGTTAAGAACAAACGAGATGAGAAGCTATACCATTCTTGCAGAAATGAATAGTGCAAATAACTTCATGTATCTCAATTTTACGGATACTTTGGTAATTTGGTGTGTGTACATTACAAACAGCTCAAACAAAGATGAGAACGGTGAAATAAGGTAGGAACACACAATAATGCTGACTCAACTAGAAGTTTGTTCGTGACGACAAAGATATTAAGCACACTGGCCAACTTGACAAAGAAATAGCCATGCATGCGTGGCAGACAGCCCGGTGCAACAAAAAAAAAGGAACGAAAGACGTGTTTTGTAGTATAAATATGCAGGTAAAAAAAAACAGTGAAAGATGTTCTATAAGTGATACCACCAAACAAGGAGAGCTCTTTTAAAAATCCCAACTCTTTCCCATTAAGAGCAACAGATAGCTTATGCATTTGTCTTTGCAATCAATAAATAAGGCTTCCATAATTTCTCTTGTGTTCTGGTCTTTGTGATGAAACAATTGTTCGTTCTACCCCTTACAGCAGAAACTTTGTTTAATCACAAAGGCCACGCATACATGGTTTCTTATCTTTGTCAAGTTCCAATGTGTTTACAACCTGTCTTCAAGAATAAACTTCTAGTTGAGTCAGCGCTTGTATGTGTTCCTACTTATTTCATTATCCTCGTCTGTGCTGCTGTTTCAAGTACGCATGTATCACTTGGTTAGGCTGATAAACATTCTCACAAGAAAAAGGAACTACCTCCACTCACAAGGTAGCCAATTCGTTACAACTAAAAGGCAGAACACATCGAAAGTAAGCCTTCACAGCGTCCATGAAAGTAAGTCTTCACAGCGTCACAGCGTACACCACAGGGCAGAATAAAAAATAGTTAAAAATCCCACTTGACGCAGAGTGGCAACAGAGATGCGAGCTTCCTGGTGAATCAGCCGCAGATCAATGGATGTCTCTTGCGAGAAACGACGCCAAGCTGTTCTTGACGAAAGCACCTGGGCTTTTGGTGCATGTGTAACCTGTAGAGAAGGGAATGTAGACAGAATTAGATAATGCAAATTAAAAATCTGTCACACAATATACATAAATAAATAAATAAATAAATAAATAAATAACCACGCACTAAATATTAGTACACACTACACTGGCAATTAAAAATTTGCGTCTCTTTCAAGAGGGCCGTCGCGAAAATGATGAAATGGATTGTTACAGTAAATGTTACCAAAGATACGCACAGCGATGTTTGTTTCACACCGGTGAAATATATTCCCGGCTCTCTCACAACACGAAAGACCATGCTATAGTACACAGCCGATACCAAGCAGCAGTCCGAATCTTCGGGAGCAGCAGGGCAGACCTAAAAATTCGCCGAGAGCGATGCGCGCGCGAGCGTGCTAGTGAAAACCGGCACCGCTTCTTTGAAGCTTAGTATCCGCTGCTGCGTGGCTAAGAACATTCCGCGCGATTTGTGTGCTGCGCGTTGCGTACGCGTCCTGTGAGCATTGCATGCTTGCGTCTGTGCAGTGAGCTATCTTCATGAACGTGCCATTCCTCGCCGCGCTAACAGTGCTCGAGTGCGGCGCTTAGCTTGAGGCGCCGATGAGCCGTCTGGCGTTCCTTTCGTTTCTGCAAGCAACGCACATTCGAGTCGGCCCAGCTCAAAGAGGTATCAGAGAACGGCGGCGCGCTTGAGTTATCGCCTATTAAAAGCGTGCAGTACGCCTTAAACGGCAACACGTCACGTTTGATAAATATGCTTACCGCGGTTGGGGTGGCGATGTGTGATAAGGCAAGCCCGTCGGCGGCTTTGCCGACGTCGCCACCACGCCTCTGTTCATTTACGATGTGTATCCGTGTAATCATCGCGCCGATGCAGGACTTATCGGTAGGCTGTTCTCCGCACATACCGAAAAGGCGAAATATATTTTGCAGCACACCGCGACATTAGCCACCTCGCAAATAGAGGTGCAGTTAACGACTACGCGAGAAAATGTGCACACTAGCCTTAAGGTATACGATGAGCCACTACAGATTAAGAATATTTTTTTTAATATCGCAGTGTCGCTCCAAAGGCGAAGCACCGATTGCGATAGCAAATTAGTAGATAATATTACGAACATTTCAATCGAAGCAGCGGCGGCAGCAAGCGCTAGCTTCGCGCGCTTTCGCTCCAGGGCATGCGGTTTGCCTGCGGAAAGTGAACGGTGTGCTTAACATCTCACGATCGTCCAAGTAAAAAAAAAAAAAAAAGAAACGCGGCTATGTGCTCAAGAAAACGAAATCACTTACCTGTGTGCAGAAGTTTGGCTGCGGCTTTGTTCGCCTTCCTTCCATCATGAATTCTGCCGCGCAACTCATCAAAACTGCCAGGCTCGAACATCACCCGAAGACCAGTAGCTGCGTCAGTACACGTCTTCAAGGGATAAACATCCCACTTATCATCATAGAGCAATTTCACCAAAACTTGCGTCATGATGTCCAAAAACAAAAGAAAAATGCTTCCAACAAAGCGCGCGCGGCACGAACCACCGCACAAGTTCAGACGAGTGACAGAGTCGAAAACCGGTCGCAGCCTCAGTATCGTATTAAGTTAATAAAATCGTTCCTACTAAAGATAACCAGTAAAATCCATAAATAATGATTGATAATTTTTGTTCATAGAAAAAATAATAAATTTTGAAGGAAAACTTAATTTGTAGCGTAAAAAAATAAATAATACGATTAAGAAAATTGCGACTACGAAACTAACGGCACACTGGATACCGTTGCAAAAGACTGCTCACAATAAAGTCACGCACGCACGCACACACTTAAAGACTCATGCTCAAACACTGGTTTGGCGTTCATTGCGTCACCTATGAGTAAAAGTTATTACTAATATCTTTATTTTTATGAACAATAATTTGTTTAAGTAGTTTGCAGCATCTTTGCAGATGACGCGGTAAAAAGTAGGTTATAACGTGGGCGCGTAACTGTTGTTTGATTTCTTTCATTTCTCTTTGGCCTTCATTTGTTTCACTGAACATAGGAGAGCTGCAGGCTTGGGAGGCTTCCATGGCAAGAATTTTATCGCATGCTTCTGCAAGACGAGTGTCGGGAGCAGCCGCTGAGACAGCGATTAGCTGCGTAATGTTGCGGCTGTTGCTGAATCCGAAACTCTTTCAACGCACTGTGCTCTCAAAGCGCGTTCGTTGTTTGATATCTAGTACCACGGCCGTTGGATAAAAAATGTATTATGCTTTCGAGACACAGGGTGTGGCACAGGAAATTCTAAGACCTCTGATGTGTATGTTTACAGCCTGTGCGCGCTTGCATCCTACGGCTCGCACAGTGCGTCCGATGCTCAAAGGTAGCGTCGTCGCTTGTCGGCGCCTGCCTTATCGCCACCATCCGCGCTGCCGCCGTGTCTACTTTTGGGGAACTCCCCATGCACGCAGTCACCGTGTTTGCAAGTGAATTTCCCATTCTTTTGCTGCCTAAAACGTGCGCATTTTGGATCGCACCTATGGCTATGCCATATGTTGTATGTTAAAACGACGATGGCATTTGTACACCGGCGAGCAAGTCACTCGTGGGCGATCATGAAGATGGTTCAACGTCGCAGTTTCTACGTAGCGTAAACGGCTACGAAAGCGGCCTGGTCCCGGACATAGTACAGTCTAACATGGCGCCTCAAAGCGCGAGCTGTCGCAAGAAGACGAGGAAGTTACATGGGGCGCGCGCGCCGAGAATTCAAAGCGCTGACTGGTTTCGGAACGAGAGACGTACGCGTGCTCTCGTGGCCTAAAGGTTAGAGCACCGGGCTGCTGCGCTCGAAGGTCAACGTTCGGTGCCAAAGTCGGTCACACACTGTTTTCTTTTTACAAAAGCGAAACCAAACTAGAACCTACCTACCTACCGCAAAGTGACAAGAATGAGGCAAAGAATGCTTCTTAATAAAGTTTTGAAATGTCGCCTTCATATGCGAGTCCTAATTAGTATATGCTAAACTCAACTGCTACACAACAAAAAAACAACTACGAAAATCAACACAAATTACTCAATAAATTATTTATTGAGAAGCTCTCAATGGTAATATCATTGTGCAACTGTTGAGCGAACTCAAAGACTTTAGAGACTTTGTTGAAAGTCCGTTGATTCAACAATACCCCAACAATACGTCAATAGAAAATCAACAGTCATTTTTGTACGGGAGCGGAGATCAGCATGGATGTGTAATCGCCTGCGATAAGCTTCCACCGGTCGCTGGATCGATCGCCCGACTGCACAAGTGTGCCATCTATTCTGCATAACTCCACTCACTTGGGCCAAAAATTTCACGCTGCCGAGTCTTTGCTTTCCGGATTGTTCATGAACCGAGCCCAGATGCGTAGAAGGGCACAGCAAAACTGCGCGGCAGTCGACCGCACACAGTTTTGTTACGCGGTGAACGTTTATGCATGCAATCACGTGTGATTAGGACGGACAAACAGTGTACCTCTCTGTCACTGCCTTTTTTTATGAAGGCAGCTTTATTTATGCTGCGCTAGTGACTAACTCTGACTATGTTAGAACGGACAAAGCCACTGAGAGAACCGATCCTTTGAGAAACCCTTTCCCGCCTTTTTTCCGAAAAAAAAAAGAACATGAAAGATATCGAGTGGTTACAAAACGTACGAGAATAACTAGAAATGGGGAGTCAGTATCATGGGTTAGGCTAACGTCGCTGAGAAATGATGCAGAACCTCAAAAGGGGCTCGTGCAATCAAGACAAAAAAAAAAAAAATGCGTTTGGAAAGAAATCTTGCGCTTTGGCTGTTCAAGTGATGCAGCACGAATAAATATCGATTAACCTGCGGGCTGTCTGGCTGCTTTGGGCTGTTGGCCTTTTACCGAGGAGAAGATTTTGGGGCCCGTGGCCTCGTGATTCTGCAATGTGCAGGGCTACAAAGGCGCTGCTGCGTTTCAGGGATGAACGCCTGACTGTGTAAATGTGCAGAGTCTGATCGTCTCTCTTCCTTCTCCTCTTTCCATCCCTTTTCCGCCTTCCCCAGTGCAGGGTAGCCTGCCGGGCTCAGCCTGGTTAACCTGCCTGCATTTCCTTTATAACTTTTTTTTCTCTCTCTCTCTCTCACCGCTATTACAGAGTGATAAGTAACCTGTAACGAGTGGGACACTGAATCTGAGCTTCTGAGGAACAGAAAGATTATATTCTTAACCCATTTTTTTTTTTTTTACAAGAAAGGCATAAAACTAAAGGAAAAAAATATATGCAGAAGACGAAGCAGGAGAAAGGCAGAAGAAATGTGGATGCCAGAAAACCTGACGGGGCACCTTCACGACCTTACAGTGAAGCTCTTCCTGCCGGGAAAATATTGAGAGGCGTAGCTCACCGCGTCATATGTACGACTCAACGAACAGCCGTTGCCGCGAAGACACCACGTAGCACGGCGCGACGGCAGAAGCACATCAGGCAGGTGTTCGTCCCTGTTTTCCCGCAAGCTTCGCCGTCGGTCCGGCGTGCAGTGTCCTACGCATGCGCGCATGCTGCAGGGTGGTATGCCCGCTCCATTTAGCAATGCGGATCCGGCTGCGCTTTTGATTTACAGCTTCGAGCCACCGGGAGACCGCATCCCCCACTCCACTCTCATTCTTTCTTTGGACAGTTCTCCCCCTTTCTTTTGGAGCTGGGGGAGCGGAAATTCGTGTTCCATATATATATATATATATATATATATATATATATATATATATACATGCGCTCTGCGTGTAGGTTCGTAAGTAAATGTACGTATACATAATGTTCTTTTCTTTCGTCTTTTTTTATGTCCACATCGTCTTTTCTCTTAGTGCTTTTGTAGACGGGAAAAGAGGCTTATTTTGTGGATCGGAGGGAATAATGAAGGAAATAAAGAGACAGAGAAAAGCGCGAGACACTAGGGAGTAAAAGAGCAGTGCCAGGTCGTCGTTTTTCACTCCGAGGTCGCTGCCAATGACACGACCACAAAGACCTTCCGTGCAGAACCGAGCGCAGTACGGCGCTCCCCAGGTCTCCCCGGGCGTCTGAATTCGGCGCTGGTATTCGGTGATCAGTACAGGGTCGTCTATTTTCTGGATCGGACCCTGTGCTTGTTTCTTGTCTTTTATTGTTTTTGTTCTTTTTTTTTTTCTGCGCCCGCTTCTGCACCTCGCGCAGACCGCTTAGGAGAAAGAGTTCGTCCGCGACAAAGAAACAACGATGAGGGTGGTGGTGATTTCATCAACAGCTTGATATGCCTTGGCCAATAGCGGTGAGCCATGCAAACTGTTGGCGCTGACGTACCATGCCCGGCGAATGTAGAGCCTGCACTTGTACCTCTGTTCTCCAGGCAGCGTTCGGGCTGAGACAGGATTTGAGCACGTGTTGCCCTCGTGAGACGCACGCAATGGCACGCACGCTCTATTGTATACAGCGCGGAAATAAATCGAGTGGGACCACGATGACTGCTATGACCATGATGTTGATGATGATTATGGAAGTGATGTGGCTGGTCGTCCTGGTATCAACTTTGTAATAATTAGGATTCTTGTTGGTGCTTGCCACGGACTAAAACTTTGGCCATTAGAGAACTACGTGGCGGACCAAGACGAAAGTTCGTAAAAATAAAATGCACATCGGAAGAAACAATCTGTGAAAAAAATTTCAAGGTTGTTTATGGATTGAGGTTCCCTTGAAAGTTCCAAGGTCCTTATAGCATGAAATAAATTTTGTAATTGTTGCTGTAAGCAAGTGGACAAACATTTCTGCATGGAACTTCTCATACTCATCCGGGAAACGCTCTGCGCTTATAATCGGCTATTGAGAGCACCTATCTAAGTTCAAAAGTATCAATTTGAGAGCGTTTTGTATGCGGTAGCACGTTCAACACTGCTACCGCTAACGAAGTAGCTTTTACACAGGGTGGCACCTGGAGGTGGTAATAGGGAATGATGGAACGTTCCGTGTATGTTCCACAGGAAATATAGACGCCTCATCGATAGCAAGACGCTGGGAGGCTTTAAATTGGAGTGCCTCAAACGCCGCGGCCTGTTCGTCTCGAACTATGCTGCGCTAGATTATGAACTGTAATTCCGAAAGGTCGCAAAAGCATGCCGGTTCGTCTTCTTTTTCGTGTTATTTTTTTATCCTGCTTGTTTCTGTACGAATCAATTTTCCTTACAGTTTACATATTCTGAAAGTAGGTATCGCTGAGGGGTTGCTTTATTAGTGACATCCTCTCGGAAATATTGCAGCAGTGGGCTTCTCTTAACCCATCGAAAATCTTTAAGAAGCGGATGCAAATAATAGTCAAGTGGGGTGGCTCGGGATACCCATATAATATGCTTTTTCTTTGAATTGGAGGTGATGACGTGGTTAAAAAATATCACACCTAAAACATAAGAATTCAAATTTGTCCACTTTTGGTCGTTGTACAGCAGCGCGTAAAGTTGCGGTATAAAAAGAAGGGGAAAAAAATAGTGCGAGATGTGTGACGTTGTCACTAACGATGATCAGGCTCAAATTAACCCGCTCCTTTAGCGCTGCTCCTCGGACTTGTAAAGCGGGCGCCGGGTCGTTATAGGAGCAGCCGCTTCTGACAGCGCCGTCATTAAAGGAAATTCGATTTTCACTGTCCCGTTTCGGGTTCCGACAGCCGAGGCCTCGCACATCTCGCGGCGGCGGAGCCCGACATTCGCTCCAGCTCTCCTCGGGGGACGCCCTCCCCCCGCTGAGCTCGGCGCGGGTACAGCGATGAAGGCGCGGCGTTACATTGCTTCTAAAGTTACGCGAGGGGCTGCCGGGGACTGAAAGACCGTCTCAGGGGCGCGGGTGTCATAAGGGCCGCCGTACACCGAGCGGAAAGAGAAAAGGAACAGCTTGTCCTAATGCGCGGGCGCGGGTCACACTATAGGTAGTATGTAGAGAACATTCGCTCTTTCTTTCTTTCTTTCTTTCTTTCTTTCTTTCTTTCTTTCTTTCTTTAATCGCAGATGAAGAAGTAACGGTGCGCGCATTGTCTTCAGTAAGCGTCGGAAACGTGACCTGAAAATCGATGTGTAGAGAAAGAAAACGATGCAGCAGGAAAGAAACGCTGCGAGTTTCGTTTACGTCACTGCAATGTTCGCATGTTCCCCTTGGAATTAGCACGGCTTCGTCTACTTTAAATATATAGGAATATCGAATACAGCAACGCGGGATAGCTCTACAAAACTATACGTAGCGTCAAATGAGAGAAACTTTCTAACTATATACGTACCAAGAAAAGAGGCGTAGCGTTCCCATTTTTCCGGAGGTGGAAGAGGAGGGGGGGGGGGGTATATATGTTCATACCGATCAGCTTTGGTCCATAATATCGAAGCAAAGACAACACAAAGTGGGCAGTGGGTGCTGTCAGTAAATTTCAACGCCTTCATTTTCTGGACCCTTGCACACTAGCATGTGCCTGCCAGCATAAAGGATTGTCTTCGATAACATTCGGTTGTCGTATAGTCAAGTACGGGACGATTTGTTACTATAAAATCAGTAATAATGATCATACATCATGTGATCAGTGATCGGCACATGGAAGATGTTGATGACTGATGATGATTTCTGTGCTACACAGGCTTTCTTTCTGGATGGGCCACAGAACTTGAAGTGCTTAATGTAGCCTAGTGTATCCGCCTCGGCCATTCCTAGACGTTGCATCCACATGCCTATAGAAGGACAAATTATGATTTCTCGTTTTTCCCCTTTCGGTATTCCGACTGGCGCCATTGATATTCTCTTCGGCAGAGAGAGAGAGAAACTTTGTTAAACAATCTTAACCTGCGCTATACGTATCAAGATTGCGTTTTATACTTTTTGTAAGCGCCACAATGGAAAAAAAGAAGGAACATGTATCTAGAACAGCGAACGAATATCGAACAAAGACTGAACAGTCCGACAAACTATGCTAGGCAACCTTGACTCATTTCTCATGCAACAAGGTTGTCTGAAAACAAGAGAAGAAAGGAGCAAAGAAAAATCAGGAGTTGTCCAATTTTATAACGCTCGTACAAATAGTATAAAACAGCTGGAGCTCGATTAGTATGCGTACGCTCTTAATTCGGAATCTGATACCGTTTATATAGGCTTATGGGGCGCAGAAAGAACAGTCGCTGCAGGCACAGCAACTTGCGCTGCGCCTGTCGGCTCCTCTGAATGACAAATATTACTGAGCAATTTTTTAACAAACTCCCGTATCAAGTTCAACAGAAAACAATTGGACACTCGGAAGCAAGTTTATCCTCAACAGTATATTATACAGCTTTCCCTTTGCTTGCCCCACGAAAGAAATTCGCGTGTACGTAGACAAGGGAGGCGATAAAGGGCCGCGTTTTTCGGTTCCTTCTCCTATGCCTTCGCCGGCAGCCAGGGAAATAAACAACGGCCAGACATCGGACAATCTAGCGGCCGGCAGCTTTGCGTGGCGTGTAAAGCCTCTTCGGGAGCAGAAGCAGCATCAGCTTCGAGGGCACCACGACCACTGTCCCTTTGATCATTACACGACTGCACCGATGTCCCACAAATATCCGGACAATATCGCCCCCTCCCCCCACCGCGCCGCCCTTACGTCTTTCGGCACGCTCGTCCTCTCGGCCAAATATCTGCCAAAACTGCTGTCTGCCCAGCGATGACGCTTATCTCTCGGGAAAGCGCGTCTGCTAGCGCGCAGAAAACGCCCAGAAGTGTGCGCGCTGCCGCGGCGCGAATAAAGGCAAAAGAAAAAGAAAGAGAAGGGAGAAATCCGGACGAGCAGGGGTAAGAGGGCGCCGCTATCCCTCTAATCCCAACACATAGCGTGGCTCGTCGTCTTCGCTCTCGGCGCAGTACATTATTATAGACTATATTGCACAAGTTATAAGGTTGACGTGTCACCCATTAGGTGATGAGGGCGCCGGTGCCGTCGAGGACGGCTTTAATACTCGGACGTGCGAACGCCCGGCAGCCGGCTCGCTCCTCTTCCATTCCCGCGGTCGACGCGCCCTCCCGCGGTGGTTAGCGGGGGGAGGGAGGCGAGTTGACGTAATAGCATTGTTCCCGTTTTGCTGTGCGTTTTTGTGGCCCCCCCGAGTGCCGGGGATTGGGCGCAGCCCGGCGCAATGTCGCGCATGCCTTGGCGATGATCGTCCGCCTAGGTCCGGGAGTGGCATCAGCCCTCCAGGAAGGAAGCCCACTTCCGGGGATTCTTGCGTGGCCCCTCCAAAATCGGGGGAGGGGGGTCGGCCGCGTGCGCGGGCAGCGTCCATATCGCGGTGCTTTAAAAAATAATCATCGGCTGCCCAGAGCGTCGCTGACGGCCTTTGCGGTTGAAGGGGGGCCGGGGGGGGGGGGGGGGGGGGCGGAAGGCGCTTCTCTTCGTGGCAGCCCAGCAGCGCGTGTGTGTACACCACAAATGCAACGACCGGAAGAGCAAATCCATCGCTACTGAGGGACACCCAAGTGCATGCGCACCCACGTGCGCTGATGCTTCTGCGCTTCGACGCGCTGGTGAGTCGGCAGCTTTTATATGGACGACTGCTTGGCGTCTGTGTCAACTGCATCCGGTTAAGGGAAAACTTAAAAAAAAAGGAGAAAAGAAAACCGCGCAAGCTTTCGGGGCCTGCATCTCATGCTGGGAACAGTCTGACGCCATGAGAAAGTACCACGAACATAAAAAGCGTTTAAGACCAAGAAGAAACATTTAACGAATGCCCAGCTTCAACGTTATATGTACCGGGGTTGTGTCAGGATTATTTCAGAAAAAGGAGTCATGCGTTCTCTCTGGTCGCGCACTCACTGTGCTGACCATGTCAACTTGTCAGCAAGGGGAAGGTCCTGCTTGACGATGTTGGCAGGGCGAACTAAATAAAAAAAAGTTAAGGAAAAGCAAATTGCAGTAAGTGTGAAGAAAACAGAGACACAGAGGCGACCACGAATTGCTGGTTGCTCAAGGTCATAAGGTTGCTTGTAAATAAAAATGTTAGCGCACTATAAAATATTCTTACAGCATTGGGGGATTATGTTGCCTACAAAGAATAATCGTCATCTATCTTAACACTCGACGCTCTCTACATTCTTGTCAGGAACACTATGTGACGTTGATGCGCGCTTCAATATGAAGCCAACAGATAATGAATTCCAGGAAGGCATAAGGGTCAAAGTCCGAAAAAGAAATCATGTCACGAAATCGGACATCCCTGCTCACTTTCTGCCGCTTTGGATCCCGCCACATATGCGCCCTGCGTAACCAGGTGACTTCGTCGAGAGAAAGCCTGGCTACTGCATCCAATAAATACCGGATCTGCCTATACCCCTGCATACATGGTTATTCAAGACGAGACGTGCCGATGATCCGTTCTGTACTTATCGTGCAATGAAGAACAGGGAGACATCGAACACTTTCGGTGGTCGTGCCCGAAAGGCAAACGGGGTGGAAGGTACGCATTCTTGAGAACCTACAGAAGAAAGGCCCTTCCCCACCGCTACGTAACGCCTTGTGTTTTCTGGAAGGATCCGCTATAGCTCGTAAGTACTACCTGCATACATGGTTATTCAAGACGAGACGTGCCGATGATCCGTTCTGTACTTCGTTCAATGAGACAGGAGACATCGAACACTTTCTGTGGTCGTGCCCAAGCAAACGGGGTGGAAGGTACGCATTTCTTGAGAACCTACAGAAGAAAGGCCTTCCCCACGCGTACGTGTAACGCCTTGTGTTTCTGGAAGGATCCGCTATAGCTCGCAAGGAAGCTTCACGACGTGTTCTTCTTACATTTCAGAGAGACATA
Source organism: Dermacentor silvarum (assembly GCF_013339745.2). Lineage (NCBI taxonomy): Eukaryota > Metazoa > Arthropoda > Arachnida > Ixodida > Ixodidae > Dermacentor > Dermacentor silvarum. The sequence goes on along the minus strand of NC_051154.1, from coordinate 82,757,621 downwards.
TGCTGATCTGCTCGACAGATGGCAAGTACCCAGTGACACTGCAAGAGAGGTTCAAGCGGAGCAATTGGCGGCCTCAGTCACCAGGCTAAACCAGCCTGCAGCTATAACACAGCACCACAACCACCACCACCACCACAAAGTAAAGGAAAATTATTTGTTGTTTTAATTGAAATGTAGAAAATATAGGGCAAAGGGAAACGAAAGTGGACGAAAAAGCAACTTGCCGCCGATGGGAGGCTAACCCAACAACCTCCGCATTACCCGTGCGATTCTCTCACCACTGAGCTACGGCGATGGTTCTTCCCAAGTCCACATTGTTGGGTATAGTATTTATGTATATGCGCAGGATCTGACATTGGGAGAGTTAGCCAGTGCCAATCATGGTTATGGCGGCGGATGTGGCACATCCTTTTTACCGCTGGCGTCACGTAGTACGTAAACGTTTTAGAAGCAGGCAGCTGGCCAATAAATACTCGTATGCTACTTGAAGGCAGTCAACTACTGGAGTCGAGACCCTTGCTATGCAATGAATGAGCAGAAGGGGAGAGACTTAGGGGCCCGATTTCTCTAAGTCACAACAATATGAAGCCAACAGATAATGAAGCCAAGGAAAGCATAGGAGAAATTATTTGTTTTAATTGAAATGGGGAAATGGTAAGGTAAAGGGACATGAAAGTGGACGAAAAAACAACGCGCCACAGGTGGAAGCCGAAGCCCCAATCTTCACATTATTCACCTGCTTCTAAAAGGTACATGTACTACGTGACGCCAGCGGTCAAAACGATGTGCCACATCCGTACGCCCATGAGTGGTGCTGGCTAACACTCCCAGGGTCAGATATTCTACATATACTTAAATACTAGGGGTAGGCGAACATAGGAAGTTTCGAATATTACAAAGTAGCCATTCGTACTCCTATTCAGAAATGAACTATTCGGTAGTTTCGAATATCGAAACTATACAAACTTTTCTCCAGACGGACCGTCAAAATTGGGTTATTAGCTGTTCTCCGTCGGCTAAACAAAGTATCAATAATTATCAGAAATTAAGCAACAAAATGTTTTGAAGCAATGCAGAAACAAAATAGGCAATGCGAGCTTTGTTTTCGGTTTCGCGGCGGAAGCCAACATGACAACCAGTGATTCTTGCTTGTAGTCTGTAATTTGGTGTTCCTTGCAGTCTGGTTATGTAGAAGTTTTATTTCTTACGCTGCAATTAGTAATGCTTTCCTCGGAACGGGTCCTTTTACATGCGTAAACGGCACACAAGTCCTTCTGCAGTTTTTTTCCCCGCTAATTCGGATCTTTATTTTCAGCAACCATTTATTTAGACTTATTGGAAAGCTAGTCATACAGCAGCCATTCATTCTTGGAAAGCTTGTTCGCAATCAGGCTCTAAAGATGTTGAGGGGCTATTTATGCAGCTCTTTATTGACAATTATTGATGTTGTGTTTAAAAGTTATCATAATTTTCCTTAGGTGACTGGCTGTTTTTTTTTTCACTAGTTAGTACAAGCGTGGTACCTAACTATACCAAAATAAATATTCCAGCTATAAATATATGTAACCGCATGTCACTATTCGATATTCGATTCGATATCCGATGTTTACTATTCATATTAGGTTCGTATTCGAAGAAGTTGATATTCGCCCCCCTCTAATAAATACCCAATATGGACGTTGGGAACAGCCGTCACCGTATATAGCTCAATGGTAGAACATCGCACGCGTAATGCGGAGGTTGTGGGTTCGGCTCCCACCTGTGGCAAGTTGTGTTTTTCGTCCATCTTCCTTTCCCTTTAACTACATTTCAATTGAAACAATAAATAATTTCTCTTATGCTTTCCTTGGCTTCATTATCCTTTGGTTTCATATTGTAACTTAAAAAATCGGGGCCCCTCGATTCTCACCGTACTTCGTTTGCTGATATTCACCTGCCGTTCGTGACGGAAAAGTGCCAGGAGCGCAGCCTTAAAGGAACAACGCAAGACAGTTTACGAATATTGTTTGGGAACGAAATAACTTTAACGGGTGATTTTTTTTTTACTGTAAGAACTGGGCATCAACTCGTAGCAACAAATGAGAGGTAAAAGGGATGGCGCCACTACTGATTATTCTTACGAATGATGGGGCCCACTGGGCTAGTTGGTATGATGACAGATTCAGTACAATACAACACACTATAACGCAAAACATTAAAGACGTATAGACGAGCGTTCAGTCTTGTGTTGTAAACTTGTATTTGTATGGCGCGCGCCGCACGGATTACATATTTTCAGCGAAAGGATCCTTGAATCCGGCTGCCGAGCCTTCATGCTTGCATTTCTTTCCGCACATTTGCTCAGGGAAGCGTAGGAAGGGCGTCTGCTATATTTGTATGTTTGTCTGTAACAGCACCTCTTCCTCTAGGCACTGCTATAAGGATCTAAGGACACAGTTTAATAAGCGGTGGAGTTTCAGAACGAAGTAAGAAGTCCAACATTTTTAAGCGAGCGTAGCTAGTAAGATGGCTGTTGCGACACTGAGCCAGATTGCGCGCAATGAGCAAAAAAAAAAAAAAAGTTTAATTTCAAGTAGCATTGTTATTGCACTCAGAACGTCAGCCTCAAAGCAGACAAGCACGTGAAGTGAGACCATCGCGATATCATAGAGACCCGACTCATTATCTAGAGATCCTGCCTAAAGAAGCTTGCTGTTTGGTGTCAGTTCTTTGGAAGTCATTTACAGTCGTGCGCACCCAGTATTACTCTTTCTCCGCTGGCGCCACAACGACGTACGTTTCTGCACTTTATTTATTTCCTTATTTTTTAAGTGGAAGCCTTTGTGGCAGCGAAGTTGGCTACAGACTTAAACCATTTTTTCTTCCCCTCTGAGAGGCTGTACGACATCTCCACGGCTGCTTAAAGTATGGCGTTGGTGCAGGCAATTGGCTGCTCTAAAGCCAGGCCCGAAATTTCCGGCGTAGCTTGAACGATGCACCGTTCTGTCTTTCTTTGTACGCTGCTTGCGTATTTTTTTCTTGTGTATTTCTCTTCTAAGATCCGCACTGTCAAACACACGAGGCGTCCGGAGCGCGAGACATAGATGGCCTCACTGCGAAGCTGTTGTTTGCGCGCAGCGGCGCCGCCATTTAGAGGCGCGTCCTCCAAAAAGTGGTGGTCATTCAGGCGCCCCTAACACCTAGAGAGGCTTGCCCACGGCTTGGCGGATTAGAAAGCAACCCAAGAAAAGTGCGCGAAACCGCCAAGATCGGGGAATCTTTAAAAGATCCGCCATCGTCTGCACCAGAAGATGATCTACGTCGCGGAATTATACAGTGTCATTGTTACGAGGGCCGACGTGTCCTCGAGCAAGGCGCTGAAAGATGACCCCTCAGGGCCACATGGCCCGGTCCTTCAGCGCGACAATGGCGCTGCACTTGCTGACAAATGATGTCGCGCCATCCGTTACTTTCACCCGCTTCGCCTTTACATAATGGGATGGGTGTCGCTGCGCGATCCTCCTGCTCTTTCAGTAGGCGAGCGCGCCAAAGGGAGCGGCTTTTTCGCCGCTCTTCGGTCATCCGGGACCTCGCGCCAAGTGCCCACGCACGCGCCGAGGGGCTGCTGTCGCCCCGAGGCGCGCACAAAGACGCGTCCATGTGTCGGCGCTGCCTCAATGACCCGGAGGCGCGCCCCTTGCTGCTGCGCCACCTTTCACGACGAACGCGCGCGCATTCCGAGGTGTCCCCTTTGGCCTTTTCGCATGCTGAGCGGCGTCGCCTCGGGATGGCCGCACAATGAGTTCCACTTCACGTCGCGCCTTCTGGGATCCATGTTAAGCCGAGCGGATTGCTTTCCAACGGGCTGAAGGAAGCCTCGCTAAATTTCTCGTCTAGTTCGTTTGAGACAAAAGCTCTCATTTTTAACTGGTACGCGTGATTGCACGGCGACAACGTGAAGCGCGTATCAGTCACTATACCGGGAGGCTCGGCTGCAACCTATTACGCTCAGCAGAGCAATAAATTATATTCGGTGTTGTCCTATAAACCGGTGTGCTTGTCTGCGCTATTCGTGTTTCGTTCTTAAATTACCACTGTGCTCACAACGTGGTAGTCATGCAGCTATTTCCTCGTTCTATATCATTTATTTCAAATAGAAGAAATATTTATCCCTATCTACCACCACGTCTACAGTTGTAGATATCGCGTTGGATCCTCGGAATCTGAGGCAATGAAAGGAAACGCTAAAATAAAATTTAGACCGTGTCACAGACACGTGCCTTCAAACACCTTGCATTGAAATTGAGCAGATATCAGTTGCATTCTGGCAAGATCAACTGGTTTTGACGTTCAAATGCGTAATTTCCGCGAGATTTGTCACCACCAATATCAATTTACTGCCAGTTATTTGGTGGGAAAAAAATTAATCTTTTTTGTCGAATGCTATATTGTGTTATTAACGATTTCTCTGGTAACATCTTGGGTGTGGCGCATATGAGACACCAAAATAACCCTTGTCTACAGTTGCCTATGCCTTTGTTCCTGCGTGCTAGAACAATACCTGAACCGTTTATATATCACAGCATACAACAGTAAGCAGTTTGCTGTTCCGTCAAACTTATATCATGAATGATGTGCCGGTTGCCGTCGATTACATTGACACTCATGACATTATTATCATCATCATCCTCATCTGTGTTTAAGCTGGCGTCAATTTGAGCCGCGGCTACTCTTATTCTCGGTAGTGTAATCTATACATAAAAACGCCACAATTTCATATTGATATATATATATATATATATATATATATATATGAGAGAGAAAAATTCGTCTGATGCAGACAAAATTGCAAATGTCACTAGGAACTAGTGTTGCGGTGTGGGCTTGTTGGTGGGTCATTTTGGATTACTATAGCGTAGCCCAAGCAAGGCAAGGACACAGAAGAGAACACGCACAGACAGACACGGCGCTAGCGGTGTTTTTTTTTTCTTTTTGTTTTTTATTGTGTGTGTCTTCGTCTCGCTTGCACTATACACTCGTATTCTGAGAAGGTCTTTCATGCGGACACCACACCACACGCACCACATGTGAACGAGAAAAAAAGATCCCCTTGAGCGTCACGTGCACCGCAAACACATCGCTCGCATACGTGCTTGCAAGTGCAACAACTCTGAGTTAACATTTACAGATTCCTGCACATTTAAGAAACTACACTAATGCACCCTGCAACACAACATGCATATGTCAGTGGGAACTATATATATATAGTGTCGCAATGTGGGCTTGTTGGTGGGTCATTTTGGATTACTAGTGTAGCGCAAGCAAAATGAGGACCCAGAAGAGAACATGCAGAGACAGACATTTGTGTCGTTCTGTGCATTTTGTTGTTCTTGTTTTTCTGGTGACCGTGCAACCAATATATATTTTTTTTCTTGCAGTGTTAGCCTCCTACCCAAAACATGTAGATTCTCATCAGACAAATGTGTAATAGTGGCATTCACTCGCAAACCAATGTCGCCCTATACGCCGTCTCTATCAACGTTCACATTATTTCTTATATACCAAGGCGCGGAGATTTCTCGACGTAATCATTATTAGAGATCTCTCATGAAGCCCACACATGGCCTACTTGAAACAACGCCTGACATCAGTTTCCCAGCTGTTAAATTTTCTGGGCGGAAAAACTTGGTGGATGTCAGTACATGCAATCTTAGAACTGTACTGCAGGGCACTTTTTCTGAGCTTTTTGAGATACAGCTTGCCCGTACTGACTAACACTTGCAGGACAAATCTTCGTGTTCTACAGGCTATTTCACCTCGGGCTCTCGGAGTTTGTCGGGGTTTGCCAAAGTGCACGTCAACAGCGGCAACTATTTCATTTACTCCGGACCAACCAATACAAACGAACATTGCGGTGGAGGTGCTAAGAAAGCACATAAGGCACCTTACCCGAACCTGTTCTGACCATCTTGCAATACTGCACACAGAAATTCGCAGGCGTCATTTTGCGATACGATCTCTAATTATTACACCAGCCTTCCATCAGGCTTCACCCCCGCAACTAAGCCATCGATTCCTCCTTGGTGCTTGGTTCGACTTGTAGTGCGCCTCAACGTACCAGGAATCTGAAAAAAAAAAAATGTCGCAGTTTCGCCCGAAAGGCGAAGCATCAATTGCGATAGCAAATTAGCAGAGAGCTATTCGGAGTAGGGATAGTAGTTTTATCGGCTGCATAAACTTGGACACATTCGCGTCCTAACTAAATTGACATGCGTGGTGTCATCGCGCACAAGCAAACATGAATAGATGACACTGAATGACCGCAGACAGCGACTGTCAAAACGCTGGCAGCAAGCGCAGCCGCCGCGGCCACGGCGGCCGCATTTCGATGGGGGCGAAATGCGAAAACACCCGTGTACTTATTTTTAGGTGCACGTTAAAGAACCCCAGGTGGTCTAAATTTCCCGAGTCCCCCACTACGGCGTGCCTCATAATCAGAACTGGTTTTGTCACGTAAAACCCCATAATTTAATTAATCTTAAGCGCAGCCGCCGCAGCGGACGGAGGTTCGTGCGGTCTATCGCTTCAACGGAAACTGAGCGGCGAATGCACGGCGCATGCAAAGGTCAGAGCCGTGTGGAGATAAGAGACGGTGCGGGCGACCGCTACCACAGCTAGTGCAAGCTAGTTGTTGGCAGAGTAGAAGCTGCGCCCCCCCCCCCCCCTTTCTCCCGCGCTGCCTTCCCGCTTTCTTGCTTTCACGTGGGAGATTGAGTGGCCAGTTCCCCTTGCGCCCGGTTGCAAGATACGCATTTGGTGCCGTAGCACAGCGTTGCCCCGCTTCCCTCCCTCCCATACCCCCAGGGCCTTTCGCGCGATGGTCGCCCTTGGAATCTAGACGGAACCTCACGGCGACGGCGACGCCGACGGCAGAAATCCGGTTGAAGTGTCCATATAATTGCTATCGCAATATAAAAAAAAGCCGCGCTGTCATCTCCTGCTCTTAAACAACTACCTCTGCTCCTTTTGCACGAGAGATACGCCGACCATGTACTATCGTGAGCAATATGAGCTCGAACACGGGAGCGCGTGGAAAAAAATGTCACAGTTTCGCCCTAAGGGCGAAGCAATGAATGCGATAGCAACACAGCAATGTCATACGAAGTAAGGTGAGCGGCTTTGGTAGCAATATGAATTGTAGTAAACATGAGCTGATTAAGTAAGCAGGTGTGCTGCGGCGTAAGTAGACCGACATGAAGAGAGACTCGATGACCACGAGAAGGCGCGTGTGAAACGGTGGTGTTGATGAGAAGCGCTTCCCGTGGGCAGCGCGCGTGCGAAGGGACACACCTGTAGCGCTGCACTGCCGATCCGGGCAGCATTACATGTGTAGCGTGCGTTGGAAAATGTGACCCGACTATTACTAACTGAATGAACAAGCGTGGTGTGAGCGCGCACAAACAAACATGAAGAGATCACACTGAATGACTGCAGACAACGACTGTCAAAACGCTGGCAGCAAGCATACGCCGCTGCGGGCGAAGGTACGTGCGGTCTATCGCTTCAACAGGAACTGAGCCGCGAATGCACGGCTCATAAAGGTCAGAGCCGTGTGGAGATAAGAGACGGTGCGGCGAGCGACGAGCGCGGTTGTTGGCAGAAGAAAAGTGCGCCCCCCCCCCCCCCCCCCGGCTTCCTCCGGCGCTGGCTTCCCGCTTCCTTGCTTGCGCGCGGGAGAGATAAGAGACCGTGCGGCCGAGCGACGAGCGCGGTTGTTGGCACAGTAGAAGTGCCCCCCCCCCCCCGCTCCCTCCGGCGCTGGCTTCCCGCTTCGTTGCTTGCGCGTGGGGGATTGAGTGCGTTCGCTCTCCGTGATAGCGTGCGTCCCAGCACGCTTGCGCTCGGGCATACGGCGCGCGGTGAAGATTTTATCTATACGGAACCTCACGGCGACGGCGACGGCGACGGCGACGACGACGGCGACGGCGACGGCGACGGCGACGGCTACGGCGACGGCGACGGCGACGGCGACGCCGACGGCAGAAATCCGGTTGAAGTGTCCATATAATCATATAATGCTATCGCAATATAAAAAAAAAGGCCGCGTGTCATCTCCTGCTCTTAAACAACTACCTCTGCTCCTTTTGCACGAGAGATACGCCGACCATGTACATAATTATACTGATGGCTCAATAATTGTCCGTTAGTCTGAAGCCGTGGTTTGCCCATCCAGAACCGCCAGCGTTAGTTTCCTGACACGACACCCGACGACATCGATGGGTGCGGAACTTGCAGCTCTTCACGTTCCATTTCGTGTCGAGAGCCAAGAACAACCTCTAAGATGGTCGATATTATGTGACTCGAAGGCAGCAATGCAGTATTTGCTATCAGCTCTGCGGTGCGGACCACATGAGCAACTGATATTAGAGATTAAAGAACATATACGTACCTTGGCCCCGAGAACGGACACCACATGACATTTCAGTGGCTTCCAAGTCACTGCGGCGTCATAGGTAACGAGTACGCCGATAACGCTTCTCCGTCAGGTCTTCAAGGTAGCGAAGAGAAGTCGATACCGTTATCAAGGTCAGATGCGGCTAGAAAACTTCGAGTGCTTACGCGAGACATCATGTTCTCCATCTGTAACACCCCAAGTTTTCAAAACAACTGGCTGCACCACCTGAGCTCTTCGCTTCGTTTTCGCACCCCAACTGGACTCTGCCGACGCGAGGTCACCCTGATTTGTCGGCTATCCATGCATGGCTATGAGTGGTGTTTACGAAGTCTTTTGCTTTCCGCACCGGAATGGCCAACAACGCCTCGCGTAATGACTGTGGTGGCGAGGAGTTCTGTGTGACTGTCCTCGCCACAATGTTCAGAGACGATCGCTCTTAATTGCGTTAGCTCGCTTTGTTCAAAGACCATTATCAGAGTTAACCGTTCTCTGAATGCCGACCTCATAAGCTATCACACCTGAGGGCGACAAAAGCACTGCTACAGTTTTTTAACGACAACAAACCTGCACAAACGGCTGTAGCCTGAAGTGGTGTTCGTTTTGCTTATCCTGTACTTTGATAGTCTTCGGTAATAGTGACTGGTTGTGATCATGTGCCTGTGATCTCTCTCTATTTTCTTCTTGCCTTCCTACCTCGCCCTCTCCCGACCCTCAGTGTAGACTAGCAAACCGGGTTTTTCCCATCTACTTAACCTCCCTGCCTTTCCGCTTTCTTCCGTTTCTCTATCTCTCTCTCGCCGACAGCTTCTTATGCTCAGCATCATATTTTGTTTTTCATACAGAATGCGCTCTATGCCTGCATGCAACCTTCTCACAAAAACAAACCAGGCTACCAGTTTTTACTATCTCGTAAAAGAAACATTTATTGCAGCTTCTGTCATCCCACCCTAGGAACTGTTGTTTCAACACAGCAGCTGACTGTCGTCGGTATATGTAGTGCATTGCAACTCACGGTCTACCGTCTATAGCTTGTCTTTAATGTTTTAAATGCTTGTAATTGTGGAGTCTTTCATTTTTGTTTGCTTGCTCAAAGGGAGTACTGCACTTTGCTGACTCCTTTTTGGACAACACTGTCTGATTTAGAGCACATAATTTTCGTTCAATGGACGCTTGCGTTTCAGTCTTTCCTCCACTTAGCTTTCATCCTCTTGACCTTCAACCTATGCCTACCGATTCATTTTTTTTCTTCTTTCCGTGCAATTCTTCCGTGCGGCGTCGTCTCTCCTGGAAGACCGAGCAACTTCTTTCTCAACAACCTACCCGCCTCCTCCACAGGCTCGAGAGGCACCTTTATACACGTTGCGAGAAGGGTCTTTCAGGACAGGGCAGCTTCAATTGGCCTCGTTTGTCCGAGCTTTGTGCGGAGCGAACTGGATTAATGGCTCCCATTCGTGTAGTACACTATGTAGCAGCGATATACGGTCGCAGAAAGCGAGCAAGAATTGCCTTCGCGGCGTCCAAAATAAAGAGTGGCCATCGAAACGACAAGCTCCCGCACAAACGAGCTGCTTGCTCCCGCTGTCGCTGCAGCGGCCGCGGCGCGGCGGGGGATCACGCGGGCGGTGTTCATACGCGCTGTGCGCGCAACCGGAAGGCAGGCAGGGCGAGCGTCAAGACGAACCGGCACGGAAGCATTAATGGTACACTGAATACTGAACACGCTGAAACAGAGCGCACTTGAAAACTTGAAAAGCGTCTCATCTGCTTCTGGAAATAAAAAGTCGTTGTTCCGAGACGATTCCCTGGGCATGGAGCCCGTTTTCTGATTTTCTAAGCGCGACCACATGTGCCACCAGAAAAGGAAACAAACAAATACTGCAAAACCTAAATGACGGCTCAAAAGAACGTCAGTTCCCGAGACCGTCTAACAACAAAGACAGGAATGGGTATTACGAGAAAAAAAATATGTAGAGAGAGAGAGAAGAGGCAAGGGGAAATAGGAAAAGAGGATGTGGCATGCATGTCACAGATACCAAGCTGCAAACGAGATGTTTTAATGCTAATACGAAGACTAAGTGTCATTAAATGACCGGCAAAGTCACTTTTTGTTTTCTGTTTTTGAAAATTCTGAACACCTGCCTGCCTACATGCATGCAGCGTCGCTGTTATTGCGTTGGAGGGGGACACGCAGAAGAAGATCAAGTTATGGAAGGCAAAACTTTATGATGTTCATTTTTCTGAACCCGCCCTAAGAACAAAATTTAATTTTGCAGTTGCTTTCCACGGCTCGATCGCTGCATAACTGATAAGCTTTCACATGGCGTTATGGGGAGCTTACAAGGTCTAACACGAGTGGAAGGTATAATGTTCCGACTAAAGCAGCTGCTAGGAAGCCATCTTTGTGTTTGGTCGTCGTACTGTTGGCCTTTTTTATTTTCTTTCATACTTTCTTCCTGCTTCTAATTGCTAATGCCAGAGTTGCGCTGCTCGTCGATTTCACAACACACCAAACTTTATAATCGCATATCTAACTCCGAATGGTCCTGTGTGGGGTGCGCTTCGATACTTTTGCTTACACAATTTCCTCGAGCCAAATCGCTTCCACTAATAGGCAGTGTCGTGTTGTCTCTCTTAAACGGGATCTCGTATAATATTTGCGTTGCGGCTTCCGCTCAAGAAACTTTCGAAAGCGTTCTCCTCCGTGAACTCAGCACCGCTGCTGGACCGACCGTCCTTAACCGTGCTCTTCCCTGCCATTTGCGTAATGTGCGTTTTGCATAATGTCCCGCGGCTGTAGTTGCCTCTATCGCCTGGCATCTTTGTTTGCTTCTTTCAATGGCCAGGCAGATATGAGAAGAACACGCGACCGGTAATTACACGGGACTTTAGCGACACGCATGCTCGCTTACGGACTTAGGTGCTTAGCTTGTTTGGTGACTGTTGAGATGCCCCGCCCGTTTCTTATCCTCAGGCGCTCAGGCTTTCTTTTTTGCTCGGGAGATGCTTAAAAAGTGCTTTAAAAAAACAGAAGAAAAAAAAAAAAAAACGCGGCAGAACGACGACAAACGCACACCAACTCTTCCTTGCTCGCACGCACGCACATACGTAAACAGCATCGCCATGCCATGGAGGTGAAATGGGTCTTTTGCAAACTAGGAAAAGGAGGAACCATTGGAAGACACGTATCTAGCTCGCGAACCCCTCGAGCGTCTCTTTGAGCGCTCTCGCCTCCGCTCATCGCGGTTCTTCAAGGCCTGTCGACAGGGTTGTAATGTCGATGCACTCTTTATTTCTTTGAAGATACGGAGGAGCAGAGAAGGGGGAGGGGATGAGGGGGTGGGGGGCATGCGTTTTTTTTCCCCAGGAACGAAAAACAATAGTTGGCTTCAGTCACGCGCGCGGATATCGAACCGAAGGTGCTCTTCTCCTGATTTGACCTGGCTCGCTAAATTCTCCCAGCTGCGGTACTGCCTTACAGAAACTAAAAAAGGTGAATATAAATAAATAAATAAATAAATAAATAAATAAATAAATAAATAAATAAATAAATAAATAAATAAATAAATAAATAAATAAATAAATAAATAAATAAATAAATAAATAAATAAGCCTTTACGTTCCTGGTGTCTATACCTAGTTAAGATCGATGCACACATGACTCCACATACCACTTCCGCACACCATCCTCTCGAATCATCTTTTTATAAAAGGGGGAGTGGTTGCGCAATCTACGCGACATGCTCGAACTTGCTTTTAGAGTCCAAATTGGGCTGCCATTCGCTGCCGGCCGATGGTGGAGCCACCTTACGTATCATCTCGATGCTTTCCGCCTCCTAAAGCGATGTACACAAAAATGCCATCCACAGCACCGAGCCTTGAATGCTCAAGCATTCATACAAGGGATCTATATATATATATATATATATATATATATATATATATATATATATCGAGGTTAGTCCTTTTGGGGAGTAACTGCGATGGAATGAAATGGCATGGAATGCACGGCCGGCCACAGGATGGCGCATCGGGGGGCCGCCGCGGTGGCTCAATGGCTAAGGCATTACGCTGCTGAGCACGATGTCGCGGGATTGAATTCCAGCCGCGGCGGCCACATTTTCGATGGAGGCGAAATGCAAAAACGCCCGTGTGCTTGCGTTGTAGTGCACGTTAAAGAACCCCAGGCGGTCACAATTAGTCCGGAGCCCTCCACTACGGCGTGCCTCATAATCAAAACTGGTTATGGCACGTAAAACGCCAGAAAGAAGAATACGGGGCTGTGGGCAACACTAAGCAACCAAGATCAGTAGCATCAGCGATGTTGTGGAGCGAAGAGTGCTGTGCATGCACGGGGAATGCACCACAGTTGTCCTGATCTCGATTCAAGTTACGAGTGGGCAAAAATTAAAAAAAAAAAAAAGTATACGAAAGCGTGAGAATTCCCTGCTGAATTCAAGGGACTGACAACCAGTTTTTATGCGGTGCATCTTTTTTAGCGCAATGGAAAGCTTACCGGTCAGTGTGTCGAATCATGCAGTGGTCCGAACATTTTTCGTCCGAATTTTTCGATCTACAGTGAGGATGTAGTCGTTCGCTGGAAGCATGCATGCCGGAAAAAGTGATAGGTGAGCGCGATACCGATTATACGCCGGCATTGGTGTGTGGCAGACGACAAGTGCGGTCGTAGCTGTCAGACAGTATTATTTTGTTTATCAAGCCGATGTTCCTGTGATTCATGTTTTCCGAAGTGTTAAATTATTTCTATAATAATAGCCATGTGCTTTCGCGACTTCCTGTCCAACAGCTTTGGTCATTAACAAGTCAAGGGTGTTTTTTAGCCAAGTTAAGTTCTTTAAAGCGAAACGACGCTTTTATATGTGACACGCAGTTCAGCGTGTTGCCATAGCCATGCGGGCGCTTGTGATTTCCGAAGCATGTCGTCTCTCGAACTTCCTGATCGAGCTGGAACAAAGAATTTTAGCTCGCATGCGTGCTCAGAATTTCGCGCGCGTACAACAGCAGGTATGTGTGCCGCCATGCATTGAGGAAACGCGAACGCCGCTCGTTAGCGTGGACTGTATTTTACTTCGTAATACGCATACTTTATTTTACTTCGTAATAGAATAAATTGCAATTTTAAGCAATGCGTATGCGGTACTTAATAACAGCCGAGTTACGTACAACTATCTCATATACTACATCCGAAGTACCCAGGCGCAAGTTCGCCCAACTTACTGGTTTTTTGGGACTTTCTTTGCCAATTTAAAATTATAATTCATACATGAATCGCGAACAGCGAGCTCGATTCTGTTATGATCATTAGAAATCATGGTCATTTCATTTCCATCAACGTCTCACAACACATTCTGGCCAGTTGTCAGTACCTTTAAGGGTTTAACGGGAATAAGAGGGTCTAAAGCTATCAATATTTAAATATGGTGTTGCTTATGGTGCTGATCGTGATGCTTTTGTTAACACTGTTATAATCTACAGATTAGCCAAAGCCGACAGATAATAGCGATATAAAAAAAAGGGGGGGGGGGGGTCCAATTCACTGAAGCTTTCGGTTCGTAATATGTGCGCCACCTTGATTTGCCGGCGCCTATTTTTACAAACTGCTCTGGAGTACGAACTGCTTTGTGCATAGGGGCCTATATTTCGTAAGAGCCGTTTGGGCTTTGATGTTTAAATTATGTTCATTTCCTTCATAAATATTGAGATCCAATATTAACAAAAAGCTACTAATCTAGAATCGTTCGTAAGAGAAAATTCCAGACAATCTTGATGCTGGACTTAACATTAGTGAAGGCGACCGGCCAATGACAAAGAACACATACGAACGAAAAGTTTTGTGAATTCGGCCGCAGAACTTCTGGGGTCGAATTCAACGAAGGTTTTCGTTCGAAATGGCTTTTGCCATTTGCCGACAGCCGCCACTGCATCAGGATCAGGATCCAGCATCAGGATTAGCTGGATCTTTTTCTTACGAACTGCGTAAGAACTTTTTGTAATCATGGGCTGTGGGCTCACATTCACAAAAATTTGCCGGCACTGACGGGGTATAGTGACAAGCGTGATAGCGAGACGATCACTGCGTCGACAGTCAATCGCCGACGGCACTTACGAAATGGAAGTTTTGTGAACACGGCCCCTGATCTTACGGGTGGGCGCAGCCTGCGACCTATAATGGCGTCATCAGTGACCGTGTGAAGCATACAATAGGTGGCCTCCAGACAGCTCCTGCTGACCTCTAGAGTGGTGGCCGTGAATCGGCTGCTGCTAGCGGTCAGGCACGCCCCCCTCTGGCGGTCCTTCCCCTGCCATTGATCGTGACACGGTGCGCGCGCTCAGGCGATTGCCCAAATGGCAGCACCTACCTTGGCGCCAGTGCGTCCAGCTGATTTCGGCGAGCCACTTTCGCTCCCGTGTAGAACACGTGTGATGGGTGGAAAGAAAATGGGGGTGGTCCTTCACGACTAACTGACCCCCCCCCCCCCCCCCCCCCCCCCCCCCCCTTATTGCGTCTTTGTTCCCTTACTGCGTTCACCTATATCGTGTTTTTTGCATCGGGCAAATAGAACGCTGAAGAACCTCATAAATGCATACCGGTATGTGAGCTCCTTGCGTTTCTCAGTGAAATACTATACGTATGAGCTTCTGCTCTGTTCAACGCGGGAGCTTTTCGCGTGCGTTTGCTTTCTTTCTCGACTATTCTTTCAGGCTTTCTTTCCCTCCTTATCTCTCCCACAGTGTAGGGTAGCAAACCTGAAGCATCTCTTACGGTTAACCCTTCTGCCTTTCCCATCTCAGTTATCTCTCTATCTGCTCTGTTCAACTTGCGCGTTTGAATTATCTTTGTTGAGCTTTTCGTTCTCTGCTTTGGTTCTCTGCTCCGTTTTATGTAATAATAATAAATATATTATGGGGTTTTATGTGCCAGAACCACCATGGTTTTATATAACAGTGATCTTACTGTAAAAAAAAAAAGCTAAACAATTTTAACCGCTAATTCGTGTTTCTAGTGCAGTCGTCGGCTTAAGTGAAGGACATAAAGGCCACTTCATCCTTGCCCTTTCGCAGCAAACTTCATTCTAGTACTTTCTAGAATAATTTGAGCAAGGTAGGTAATTTTACCGTATTTGGGGCGAGTTTCAACCGTTTTACTTGTCCGTTGAGGGCTGGTGACAGTTGCGTAATCCCTTGCACAGCGCAGACAGGGATGACCAATTCGCACAACAAAGCAGATATAGCTTTATTGCACAATGCATTGAATTGCAAAAATTGGAGATAGCAAGTGAGGGACATGCACAACGTCCACAAAAGTACAATACTTTCGAAATGCTCCGATTGTTGTATCTGGAATCGTCAGTGTAAACCAGGGTTATCCTTAACCATAGCCGCACTCGAAAAATCAGAGCATCTGTCGGTTGCGTGATCGTCCTTAGCGAGCAACGGTGTATCGCTCCTACATGTCCTAAATCAGACGCGGACCGCATTTCGCTCTGTCTTATTCGGAAAAGTTGATACAAGTGTGCGGGGGAGGCACCCAAGGAGGTCTCCGCGCTGTCGCCACGCGTACAGTGGCAACGGGGCCATGCAGTCGGTTCGAATGATGTCCTTTCGGCCACGCGCACACGACACACGGAAGTGAACCGTAATAGAGCCGTGGTTCCCGAGCCTATATTTAAGGACAGCATAAAGAGCTGCGTGAGCGCCCTCGGCGTGCATGCATGCCTGCAACGGCTTGTCGCGTGTTTACTCCTGCGCCTCGTGCATGGGCCATGTTATATGCGTATATGTTTTCGGGCTCTTTCAGAGGAGACCACCACGCACACAAAAGTTGTTTGGAAACGTGTGTGCCGGGGGTCCAGATATGTCGCGACATGACAGCCGGCGTCATGATTTTTCATGCGCCTTTTGTTGCGCTGCCGCGCAGCACGTGGTTGCTCGCATGCTCGTCTCTCGGGCGAAGCCGGGCAATAAAGGACACGTATTGACAATGGAGGCGGACGTCCGTACACGGCCGAGATCCATCCGCCCCAGGCCCGTCACGCGAGGCCCGAATGCACGGCGTCGGCCGCGCGTGCGTGTCCTGCTCCGCGCGACGCGCAACGCTTGCGTGCCGCCCTGAGCTGTCGCCTTAAATGGTGGGCGTCGATCTGGGCCCCTGCTGTTGGCTTTGCCGATCGACCGGGCGCAATTCTTGTTCGCGGTGTCTGCGGTGCGGGACGCTTCGATTCAGAGAAAGGGAAACACTGGCGAAATGCAGAAGAACAGTAATGCCTTTAATGAAGCGGCTGGCAGTATTCCTTTTCTTTTCAGGCCAACCATATTCACGCCCTTTCCCTACAAGATAAAAAAAATAGACAACAACAACGGGAAAACGAGATATTGCAGTATAAAATAACAAGAAAGACACTTGTAAAGCTTGGAAGACTGAATGAGTGGTGGCAGACGCAATTATGAATAAATTACGTGTTTCGCTCTTGGAGGTGTATACCTCATGGAAGCTGAAGCAAGGTGTCCCCGCCACTGCAAGCTTACGTTAACCAGCAGAACGAATGTAACGTGAGCCACGAGCTCTAACGGTTTCGAATTGTCGGAAAGGTCTGCTCGCCCTTTCGACGCATCGTCTGCGAAATAACCAAAGCCGAAATATTTGCAGAGTCGCCGTTCCTTCTATTGTTGTCGCACTGCCATTAAGTTACCATATTTTGTTCAACGACGCTCGAACATCGCGCCACCGAAGTAGTTAAGTGGCATGAAGCACTTATTGATCCGTCTGGACCCGGTTCCAGCAATTTCAGTTGGTAATAAATTTGTAGGTACTATTGATTTGTCCTGTTTTCGCATCGCGGATTCAGAAACTGCATAATAAAGAACAGGTTTATGCCCATCATTGTTTACCGCACATATGCAGGAAAATGTATTACAGGTAAAATAGTTTTCCCGGTTCTGTTATTTTGATTTGTGTAATGTTGAGAGACAACCGTTGAGAGTAAAATGCTGTCGCTGCATAATCTCATTTGTGGACTCTGAGTACGAGTGACATTGCACTAATAAAATGTATATTCAAAGTAAATGATAATGAAGATGAAATACAGCGACCGACTTCATGAAAGTGACCTTCAGGTGACCCAATAATTTCGCAAGCCTGATATACTTTGGGCACAATCAAACTGGACCAAACTGCCCCTACGCAGTTGGGTGGGGTCATATTAAGATTTGGTCAAATTGGGTCAACACTGTAGACCACATGACGGGCAAAAAAAATTAACGAGAGAATGAAGGACATGGTTTTCGAAGCCGGATCCCACAGCTGATAGTCAAATTCAAGAGTCTGTAGCGTCGTTCATCCCGGTCATCTTTTTTTTTTATTTGCAGTCTTTTCTGCGCCATATTAGCAGCCGTAGGAACTTTGACGACATAAAGATTTGCGTGCGAGCATGTTGACGACTTGGTAATTATCTCTATTGCTTTTTGAGTATGCCAAAAAAATACTTCCCTCTAATAGCTTGCATTATATATAGTTTATCTTTCTTTTTCTTGCATGAAGTCCCCGTCTTGTTATATATTGTTTTGCGTTTTATTATTTCACACCTTCGTTTATTTCTGCTCAGTTGCTATGGTGTCGGCCTGCTGAGCACGAGGTCGCGGGATCGAATTCCGGTCATGGCGGCCGCATTTCGATGGGGGCGAAATGCGACAACACCCGTGTACTTAGATTTAGGTGCACGTTAAAGAACCCCAGGTGGTCCAAATTTTACGGAGTCTCCCACTACGGCGTGCCTCATAATCAGATCGTGGTTTTGGCACGTACGTAAAAACCCATAATTTAAATTAATTTTTTACCTTCGTTTATTTCCTCTAGGCAAACGTTAAATTTTATTCTAATCACTATTTCATAATTCTAATGCGCTTTGTGGGTCTTCATACCGGTCGTACTGCACGCGGCGTTCTCACAGCAGCGCGGATATCAAACATTGATTTCTTGCTTGTCGAAACTCTGCACGATGTGAAGTAGAGAAGTGGCTGACCGCAACATGTCAATCGACCATACGTTAGTCCGGCGTGAGCGCTCTCTACTGGAGGAACAGCTTATAAACCTGAAGTAACAAATATGCAGTTAGGGAGTTTTCATTGCGATTCGCATCGGTTAAAAAGCCACCTTCGTTGCCGTGGCCCGTGAGTGACTGCGCGAACCGCGCTTGCTTAACGCTGAAAAGTGCGAGGTAATAAAACTACAACGAGGGTCGAATTCGTAAAATCGACATTCCTAATATCTGACGGCAACGCTCTTTTAATGAACGAGGGCTGGCAGTGTCTTCAGTGATGCGTGGCCCAGCACCATTCCTCAGCGCAGTCAAACCTGTATTTGAGAGTTTTATCCAATATTAGTCTGAAATTTTTCAGATGTTCTCCGTAAAAACATCATGTTTTTATTCGCACCGTGTTCTCGTGTGTTTGCGTATTTTAAGTGCACAACCTTCAATCTTTAAAAAATTAACTCTGAAGCAATCACGTAAAATATTCATCCCGGATGTAGAGTTGCATGAATGTGGAACTGTACTGAACTGGTATAGGCATACTCTTGTCATCAGCTTTCGCGAAAATTGCCACCGATTTCATCTAGCCGGCGTTGTCGTCACAGACGAGGAAAAGCAGCCAGGAAGTGCGTTGAGATTGTGCCGCGAGTTGAAATTAAAATCCAGGATGCAGCATCAGCTCGTTACGCGATGGTACACATTCACATCTATCTTTAGGCGAGGAAAGGTGGTTTTTACGACAAAAAAAAAAAAGAAAAAAAAAGGAGGGGATGGTTACTTTCTCCCCGTATATGGCCTTCAGCAACTAACCGGGATATTCTTAAGCAACTGTGTTTTTCGCGTTTGTAACATACCAGACAGTAATAAGAACTGACTTGAAAAGCGACAGTATATATGCTACTTCCCGAGGTGGACATTAGCAGAAAGATAATTTTCAGCGATAATTAGGGTAATTAACTTTTTAATTACCAACTTTAGGACACACATGGTAACTGCGAAGTAGAACCGAGAAGTAGTGAAGTCATGTCTGCTTATAGCAGAAGTCCTAAGACTAGCCCCACTATCGAAATAAGCGGCAGAAAATGTGTTATGAAATACATGGACGTTCCAGTTAACAGTTTCCGAAAAGCGTGCCTCTAATAATTCGGAATGATCTTAACTGGAACGCCGAGGCATATTTTAGCAGATTTTGGGGACGGATGTCTCGAAAGTGGTGCTGCTTAGATTTCTACTAAATAGACATGACTGCACTACTTCTCGGCTTCAATTTAGCAATTACAACATCTGCCCTAAATTTAGTAGTTGGAAAGATAATTAGCATATCTTAGTTAATTCGTAAAATCATTGTCGAAACATTACTTGCTACGAATGGCCGCCTATAGCCACGTAGCCTAAATGTAAAAACGGCAAGGGCCTAAATATGAGAGTTTCTTTTAAAGAAAAGTATTCCACATAAAAACACGTGATATATATATCAGGCCCGTAGCCAGCCCCCCTCCCCCGAAATTCTGATGGGGGGGGGGGGGGGGGGGGTGTTCTCCAGCAGTGCTCCCGCCACCGCGCTGCGCAAAGAAACTTTTCGACGCTGAAGCGCCTCAAAACCTACCTTCGCAACAGCTCTGTTGAGGAACGATTGAATTGGTTGGCTCTGATGTCGCTTTACAGAGAGTCAGTTAACGTGAGCAACGTAACGCAACATTTACGAAGAAAGCACGGAGACTTGTGTTTTAGTCTTCCGAACTTAAGGAGCCACTTCGGAGAAGGACTTAGAAGCAAACGGACGCGCCGCGCCGCGGACTTGTGGGACCTGACGAGATCACTGCCGACCGTTCCACGCCAGACGCCGGTTGAAGCTCTTCTCGAGTGTGCTTCAATACAACAAATATTTCCACTCTTCGTCTTTTTATTTTTGGCTCTGAGTAACGCTGTTTTATTTTTATTAATGAAATCGATTGAGACGAATCGTTCGTATAAAACTATAAGACTATTAGGAAGATCCACCTCATAACTAAAAATATAAAAGCTATGAATAAAATAGTACTTTAAAAGTCACGTAAGTTACATACTGCGATTTTTACCGAAAATAATTACTGAACAATAGGTGCTTCCTCAAATAGTCACGGCCTTCAGCAAATTTCTGGCTACGGGCCTGATATATATATATATATATATATATATATATATATATATATATATATATATAAAGCCAATTAACAGACAATGAAGCCAAGGAAAGCATCCGGGAAATTAGTTGTGGTGCTAATAAGAGCATAAAGTCGACTCCTGTCAATTCGACCCTTGCGGGATTGCAAGGTTTGGTCCAATTATCCGAAAGGTTGAATTAGCGAACGGCGGCAAAATGAACTAAATGAAATATTTTTCATTGCTTGAAGTAGTCTGTCATGTTTTTTTGCTTCTTGCTCTTGTAGCGAGACTCAACCAGCATGCAGAAAAGAGGGCCGAATTGTTTAAACGCTGCCTCAGCGAGACACGACCCGAAACAAGCGAGAACGGATAGCTTGACTGGTGGGAAGAGCGTCGGCCACTAGAAAGTAAAAGTAAACAGTGTCACACCAGAAGCAGTAGCGCCGTTTGCTGTATTACGTGTGCCAGCATGATTTTTGGTGACCGCTGCACGCATCAGGGGGCGCCAATGGAGGTCGATTTAACCATGCATGCTTTAAGCATGCTTTGGCGTTCGAACTAAACGCGTTTCTTCTTCCATAGCAATCTCTGAATCATGGCGGGGACTTTCCAGTGCGTTCGAATTAAGCGGGAAGTCGAATTAATCGAGGTCGAATTAACGGGAGTCGATTGGAGTCGCACTTTGGCCTGACCCACTCGCTACCTCATTCCTATCTCTTTCCAGTGATCAACGACGCATACAACGCGTCTGTCGACAGCTATACACGGAATGCTAGCTCGAGAGGCTGGTTCCGGGCGACAACATAAAGAAGCGCAGAAAAAGAAATCCATAAGACACGCCAACGCGAGGGCACGAAAACAAATCTTCCGGTGCTCCGGAACATCTGCGTTCTAACTTTACTAGCCTCTAATGGGTCACAGGTAGTAAAACTCAGCGTTTCGAGTTCTCTTCTCTTGGTTCAGATACGCGAATCCGAGGTGATAGGATCGCCAACGTGCGGGCTCCGTTGGAAGGGGCGCTATCTGTATAAAGAGCCAAGGCTGACATGCGGCCCTTGAGGGCAATAAAGCAAGTTGCGCTTTATTCTCTTCCTTTATTTTTTATTTATTAATTATTTATTTTTAATTTTTTTTACGGGGACGGGCAAATGGCGAGGGGAATGGGGGAGTTGCGGAGATGCGAGTATTCGCATTACTATTCACGGAACCAGTCTACGAAATTTTTATCGGGGATCACACACCATCACAAAGAAAAACAGAATCAGAGAGCATTTCACGCGAGCGCTGTCACGCTAAGTGTTTTCAGTCCTCCGTAAGATTTTTATCAATCTCCTTCTTTCTTTCTTTTTTTTCCCCCACAGCATTCAGCACCAGTCGAGTGCATAAATATATGCATGACGCCTGCTGTGCGGTAATGGAGGGAAGTAAGTGCCTTTGCCAAACGAGCACTTTCCTTTGCTTTGCTTGACCCTACAATTTTGAACCGCATTTATCGCATCCCATGTTGGCAGAGACCATAAGCATGCGTTTAAAGCAAACAAACATTCTGCCTATTAGCATGAAAACGACATTATAGAGTTTTTTCGAAGCTGGCTAGCTTCGTTGCACCCCTGTGTGTTTAGCCAATAGAAAATGGCATCTGGGAAGAAATGAAATGAAAAAAAAAAAAAAAAAAACGTGCGATACTGAATGCCCCCCCCCCCCCCCTTCCACCCCCCTCCTTCCCCTTCTCGTCTTATCATTATTATTCGTGTGCAAGGGTAGATGAAATGGGAAAGCGTTGGTTTCTTTCGCGAATTGCGGAGTCTTGAAGTCCGGTGATAAATGACCGACCAAGGTGTCGCCAAGTTTACGTTGCGACAAGCCTAGGCGTATCATTTTACAGGCTTCGTTTTTACGCATTCCCTGTTTCCGAATGCAGCTGACTACAAGCAGGTCGTCTTTATGTCCTCCCATATCAGGCATTTTAACTTATGCTGTCCCCTCATGAAAAAGGACAAAATCCTAAATAAGCCATTGATGTATACAGCCATCGTAATTGCCAACAAACTCTAGGCGATAAACATAGGCGATCGCACAAAATACTTAGGAATTAGCCCCTTCTGATGTTCCTTAGCAGTAACTGAATGTCGGTATGGGCGTTAAATATATCTATAGAACACGCGAGACATGGTTCTAACATGTTTGCCACGCACATGCTCTAAAAAGGAAACATTAGCGGTTATGGGAAGAGACTTGTAATGGCGACAAAACTGCAGACCCTTGTATACTTCCAAAACTCCGTCATTTGCTCTCCATTTTGTTTCGAGAACCGGACAAGCATGGTTAACATCACATCAATGCTTAACGATCCGATCCAGGGGCTGCTTACACAAAACATTTTTGGCTGGGTATATTTACCCACACCCAAAAAGCTTACCGCAAGTGACTATAACTTGTAAAGAAAATTGTCTAGTGATGAAGGTAAAACGTTTTGTGCCCGTGCCACTCCCTTCTTATTCGACCACTTACATGTACGGCAAGCTACCGCCACTCGCGCGACTTCCCCACTTGGTAAATTTACTCAGAAGGTTGAGTTGTTGAATAGTTAAATTTACAAACCGAATCGAACATGAATATTGAATATTTTCTTATTTCTAAGCATAGTAAAGTATAAAGGTTGTGTGGAGTCCATTTGACTAAACAAAATTAAGTTTGGTTACATTATATCATACATGCGTGCAATGCCGTTCGCAACTGGAACACTGGCTAACTAAGGGGTTTGTAAATGAGAAACGACCGCTTTCACTTAACTGCCGCACCACGACAGTAATAAAAGTTGGGAACAGCACAATATCACCAGATACATGTATACATATAGAGTGTTGAGTTCGTTCAGGACACAAGTTTGATACCACAGTATCGCCCATTGTGAGACTGGTTAAAAATAATTAATTTGCCTAAATGGAAAGAGAGAGAGAGAGAAATAGAAGAGAGGGAAAAACGCGCAAAATTGTATATAGGCAGCCTAAAGGCAATACATTCTTGTTGAATAACTGTAACTTATTGAATAGAAGTTATCTATGCCGTGCGGTTCGCTTAGGAACTGGCGCCTCGGTGCAACAACCACAGCTCCCCTGCATCAGAATCATTCGAAACAGTCTTCATTTGCATTGATCTCTCCCCTTCGAGACTTCGATAAGTGTTGATGTCCCTTATATTCGAACAGAAGTTCTACAATTTCGAATATTCTATTCTCGAATCGAGTACGGATCGAATAGCAACCACTATTGTAATTGAATTCGAAGGTTCGAATATTCACACAAACCTAGCAAAAAGGCTTCGTGCAAGCGGCCCCACGGGGAACAAAAGGCGGCGAGCGTGTGTCCTGTGTGGAGTGATATGCATCTGCCATCGTACAATTTGCGGTGCGTGAAGCGCTTTGGACGTCTCCTACCTCAAACAACTTGGTGTCTTTTTGTAAATCCGCAAACGCCGTCCAGCCCCCACCCCTGCACAACACGAACACGGTCACGAAAAGAGGAGTGAGCTAAGCCTGACCGCTGTCGACGGTCAGTGCTATAGTAGCACTCTTTGTGCTCTTCAGTCCAAGTGCATGCATAGCGGTCATCCCGTTCCTGGCTTTTCGACTACAAATGTGGACAGTTTTCAGGCATTGTGGCTCGGATTGAAGAGCGAAGATTAACGTCTCATTCTCTTGCATTGGGTCCAGGGTGCCGACAAATTTTCACGGCCGTCACGATATACACGAGAGCCCATAACACGCGTCAGGCTTTCGTTTCGCATGTGGCAGCTGCAACGACGACTGCTTTCACCACCCTTTTCCATTCCCCCGCGTTTTTGCAATCCATTGAGTGAGTCGACCACATTTTTTTATTTAACCAACATAAGGAGCAAAAGAAAAAACCCGGCACAACTTGCCACGTCTAGGCACGCGCTAAAGCTTCCCTTCCATAAACTCGGGGTGGGTGTTTGCGCAGCCTCGGGAGCGCTTTGAGCGCTTCGGTTGCAATCTGGGCACGCACCCGTCCATCTGGTGCTGTCGCAGCGCCGTGCCAGACACGATGACACGAGATATAGAACAACGGGATGGGAGCTCGATCAAGCGAGCCGGAGCACACACGGCTATGAGAGCCGTGTTCCAGTCCTAGTCTTGTGCGTGGTTTCGCGTATATACGCATGGCATGCGACCGTGCCCGTGCAGGATGATGAGTGATCAACGCGACGAAACGGCGTCACCCTCACTCTTTACGCCCTGACCACCGCTAGCTTTTTGCCCATAGTGAAGCGAATTTTGTCGTGGTTCCGGTGTTAGACGCTTGCCAAACGATTGTGCACACATGTGAATGCTGTGCTCTTCGAGCAGTTAGTTCACTGACGACTGATACGTCCGCCATGGTTTAGGTGTCTACAGAATTACCGCAACTTTGAACAAAGTATGTGCCGGCATTATTGTTGCGTTCGCTCCAATGGTTCTTCTTTATTTTGTGAGCCATGAAGGAAAATGAGGAAAGCACACTCGAAACACACAGTATTTTTTCATCACGTCTAAAACCACCCCTCTCCCTAAAGTTGCAATCACCAATCACATTAAGCATAGTTAAGGACAACTTGTGTCAGATCTGCGGGCAGTAGCCAAGCACGGGGATTATGCTCGAGCCTTCGCCTCACTCCGTCTAATCACGCCCGTACCCACATCTGGCCACATGCTTTACACTTGGGACCGCTGCACCCCTTCATACCAGGACCTCTGCCGAACCTTGGCTGCTCCTAGCGCGCCACGTCCGCGACAACTATTGACGTTGGCGCCCGGTCGCTACTCCACCATCAAGGAGCGCCGCATGCATAAACGGACACGATTTGGTCTAGAATTGTTCTTGAATGAAGTTGTGTTCCTTGTTTCTATCATCCTTGTGTTACTCGAATGGTGTAAGGGCAAACTTGCCCTCTACGTGAACCAACCTTACCGACTTATGCGACATAATCACTGTGAAAAAAAAAAAACAAGAAAAGAAAAAAAAAAAAACAGACAAACAACATGAAATAGACAGGATGGGTGCTGGACATCAGCCTATGTGCTGCTCAAACACGGAGTACATAACGGCAATAGCGCTGGCAGCTATAATAATAATAATAATAATAATAATAATAATAATAATAATAATAATAATAATAATAATAATAATAATAATAATAATAATAATAATAATAATAATAATAATAATAATAATAATTTAAGAAAACTGACTAAATAATTGTGCTATTGAACAGCGCAGACTCGGTCTTAGGTGCGCTCTGCTTCTAAAAGAGAGAGAGAGTAAGTGTGGTAGGGGCGCTCACCCAGTTTCCGCGTTCCCTTTAAAGGAATACGTTTAACTATACCTTTAACAGTGGCTAATATAGCGCAACACAATTTAAAACACAATTGACGCATTGAATCTGCCATTTAAACAGGGTTTTGTTCTGTCTTTTGTTTAAACACAAGAAGCCTGAAGAAAAAAAAAATAGATGATGTTAGTATGTATATCGATTCCTGTCGAGATAAATGCGATATACTTGCTTTTACTGAAACCTGGTTCAACGCCTGCAATGATACCATTGAAATTGATGGCTATGTTGATGTGTCCGAGTATAGAAAGAATACAACCGGCGGTGGCGCTTCATTGTACTTTAGGAATGGCATGCACTTCAATTTTTTGAAAGATGTCTACGTGTCCGTGCCGACTATGAACTATTGACTGTAGAAGTGAATAGTTTTACAATGTTATTGCTCTATCGGCCACCCTCTGGTAATGTTATTTTGTTTCGCACAGAGATATCATACTTGCTGATGCAACAAAACATGAAAAACCTGTAGTATTATTGGGTGACTTTAACATTGACGTTCGGTTTGATTCTTTTTCAAAGAGAAGACTTCTTGACATAAGGTATAGTTACATATGACTTCTTGACATTATGTATAGAAGACTTACAGAAGACTATTGATGTACCTACTCGCATTACTACTGACACTTGTACTGCAATATAAATGTTCTTCAGAGACTTTTCGTCTACTGATGTGCACTATAGAGTCATGATATCTGATAGAAGTGACCATTTATCATTCCTTGTTTTTCTTAAGCAAACTAAAACAGCGCCGCATAAACCACTGCCAACTATGTATAAAAAAATCAACGACGATACATTTCAATGTTTCCGACGTTTGTTACTAGAAGAAGATTGCGACAAAGTATTCAAACAAAGTAACCCAAACCTGAGTTGCACAATTTTTATAGAAAATTTTAAAGTACTATATTACTGCGTTTCCGTTAGTATGCTATGTTAAATATAAGAAGTCTTTTAGACTTCTTATGTAACCTTGGATACCTTATGCAACCTTGGATAGGTAAGGAGTTACACAAACCAATTTCATTTTCATTTTCAGTTTCAGTTTATTATCCATTCAATACAATGATTATGTAAACGATACTATACAGACGAGGGTCCCAAAGTCAAAGACTGCAACGGGACCCTCAGTTCAAATTAAAGAAAAAATGTATACAAGGCATGGGTTAAAGCAGCAAAATCAACAACGTTGAAAGAAGACAAAAGAACGCGCAAAATACAATACAATGGTAAGATACAAAAAACAAGGAAATGCCTATATCAACACGCGTAATTATACAGAACAGAATGTTATCGGACATGAAACTATTTACAAAGAATAAAACACTTCAATTCATGTTTGAATGTATTCAATGATGATGTTTGTTTAAGAGAATGTGGCAGGTCATTCCATATTTTTATCGCTGAAAACGAGGACGTCATTTTTCCATAGTTGGTGCTACATTTCGGTAGGAGAAAATTGTTATTATGCGCAAACCTAGTGAAATTGGTATTAGTAAGTCAGTTGAAGTCTACAAATTCGTAAGCAAGCTGTTTGTTAAGCAATTTAAAGAAGAGAATACTTAAATGATACTTAAACAAGCCAGATACAGGTAGAATAGAGTTAGCCTTAAGAAGCGGGAGAGCATCTGAATAAAAGGAACTGTTGGTGATTATGCGAATGGCCTGGTTCTGTATGTGTTGAATAGACGAGAGGTGACAGCTATATGCATGTGTTTCCCCAGGAAGCAGTACCGTAGGTGATATGACTATGAATGAATGCAAGGTATAGAGATAGTAATGCGTGTTCTAAAAAAAATGCTCGTGATTTAATCAATGCTCTTATGCCGTAAGCTGCTTTTTTTGTTTAACAAATGCAATATGATTAGTAAATTTCAAGTTAGGATCTAATTTTATGCCAAGGAATGACACACAGTCCGCGGCAGCAATAGGATGACTGTCGAGGGTAACTTGGGGTATACAAGGTAACATCCTCTGTTTTGTTTTAAATATCATGAACTGAGTTTTAACTGGGTTTAAAATTAAGTGATTCAACTGACACCATTCTCCAACTTTCGCTAGTTCATTGTTCAGTTTATGGAGTAAGGTTGGTAAAGACGTGTCTGACAGGGAAATGGTGGTATCATCAGCATATAGGATTGTATTAGAAATATTAAGAAAATCAGATAAGTCGTTAATGTAAATGCAAAACAACAAGGGTCCCAGTATTGAGCCCTGTGGTATCCCTTGATTAATTACTTTTGATTCGGAATAAGCACCCCTTACACAGACTGTTTGCTCGCGGTCAAGTAAGTAACTTTTTAGAAAAGTTAAAGCTGGACCTGTTATACCTAACAAGGTAACATCCTCAAGGTAACATCATACAAGGTAACATCCTCTGTTTTGTTTTAAATATCATGAACTGAGTTTTAACCGGGTTTAAAATTAAGTAATTCAACTGACACCATTCTTCAACTTTCGCTAGTTCATTGTTCAGTTTATGGAGTAAGGTTGGTAAAGACGTGTCTGACAGGGAAATGGTGGTATCATCAGCATATAGGATTGTATTAGAAATATTAAGAAAATCAGATAAGTCGTTAATGTAAATGCAAAACAACAAGGGTCCCAGTATTGAGCCCTGTGGTATCCCTTGATTAATTACTTTTGATTCGGAATAAGCACCCCTTACACAGACTGTTTGCTCGCGGTCAAGTAAGTAATTTTTTAGAAAAGTTAAAGCTGGACCTGTTATACCTAACGATTCTAGTTTGTTAATTAAACAAAATGGGATGATTAACAGTGTCAAAAGCTTTAGTAAGGTCTAGAAACACTGAGCCAACGAATTCACCTCTATCAATAGAACATCTGATGGAATCGGTTAATGCTATAAAAGCTAGGCTGGTCGAATTGCCAGGACGGAAACCAAATTGGCAAGGTTTTAATAGTTTAAATTTTGTTAGGTAGCTTTTTAAACGCTTCAGAAATAATTTCTCGATAAGTTTACTAATGGAGGACAAAATAGAGATTGGGCGATAATTGGACACCTGAGATTTATCACCTTTTTTATAAACAGGAATTAATTTGGCCTTCTTAAGCGAACTGGGAAAGATGCCACATTTGAAAATTAGATTAATTATGTCGCTCAGAGTTTCAGCAATACGAGGAGCAACAAGTTTTAAGTGGTAGGCAGAGACATTATCTAGTCCTGGGCTAGTTTCTTTGAGATTTAATATGGAAGAACAGACCTCATCGGCTGAGACAGGAAAAAGAAAGAAGGTATGATTGCAACGCTTTAACGGATATGAAGAGGCTATCGGGCTATTATTGTTTATGTTGATAAACATAAACTTTTCGCTGACTTCATAAAGTTTAAGGATGCAAATATCCTCAATCTTGTTAAACAAATCCGTAATAAGCTATTATCTGATACAATGAAAGCGAAAGATGATTACAGTGCGAAGATATTTTCAAACAAATTGACTCCAGACAAAATATGGAAAGCGTTCTATAACTTTGTGTCAAAAACAAACAAAAATCATTGCACCAAACACTTGGACTTTTCTTATCGAATAAACTTAACGAACACTTTCTCACTATTGGCAGCTGTGTCTCAATCGTTGATGAGGAAGGCACGTTATTGCATCTTCAAGAAAAATCAGGAAGTAACATTTTTTTTTCACCTACATCACCGACTGAAATCGCTCAGTATATCATGAATTTCATAATAACTACTCAGCAGGAGGTGATAGCATTTAATCGCAGACAGGCAAATACGTCTGCGATATTGTGGCGCCGGCTCTTTCACAAATTTGCAACCAAATGCTAACAGTGGATATCTTTCCTGGCACGCTGGAGATGGCACGAGTATCTGTTGTGCACACAGGAGGCGACAACAATTTATTCGGGAACTATCGTCGCCATGGGCGTCGGCAGGGGGGTGTAAAATGGGGACTTGCCCCCCCCCCCCCCCAGCCACACTAGCACTTCCCCCCCCCCCCCCCTCCCAAGACAAAATCCTGCCGACGCCTATTATCGTCCCATCTCCGTTTTGACTATTTCCTCCAAGGTTGCTGAAAATGTTAAAAACACGCGTTTTCAAAAGAGAAAACAACTGAAATGGCATTAATTCTATTGAAGGATGAAATAATTATTAACATAAAAATTAATCTTCCGACACTATGATTGTTATTGGACCTCAAAAAGGCTTTTGTTTCTGTCAATCCTAAAATTAATTTACTTAAATTACCGTGCTACAGAATAAGAGGCACTCCTTGAATGATCACGATAAGAGGCACGCTTGACCTGATCAAGGGCTACTTAACATCGAGAATACAAGTGTTAGTGTTTCATCTAGCTACATGAACCCACACACTGGCATTCCTCAGGGTTTTATTTCGGGACCACTGTTGTTTCTCCTGCATATCAACCACATAGTCAACATTCCACACGCTCCCTCAATGGTGATGCATGCAGATCACACTAATATTTTCTTTTCCGGGTCTCATTTACGTTCTGTAGCGAGAGATGCAAACGTGTGGCTGACTGAGCTGTCGTAATGGCTGACAGAGAATAAAATTCAAATTAATGTACACAAGACAATGTTTCTACTATTCAGACCAAAAAACCAGATCCTAGAAAGGGAACCCATTATCATTTTTCGCAATAGTGCTCACACTCGATTGGATTCAATACGACTTCTAGGTGTTGTTTTTAACGACACGTTAACATGGACAGGTCATGTTAATCATTTACGCTTGAAGATCTCTAGTTCAGTGGGTATAATCTACAAAACGAGAAAATTTTGCCGTCATGGTTAAAGAAGCAAATTTTTTATGCTCTTGTGCATTCACACCTACATTATCTTTTATCAGTCTTTCGCCAGCACAATTCAAACAAACTTACACTTGCAAGTTGTTTAAAAATGCTATTAAAGCCATTAGTATATTACGTATCAGGTCAGCACAGATGAATATTGTAACAAATTGGGTATACATAACATACATAATTTAAACATACATAGTTTAAAGATCCAAAGGTTAGCTGTTGAGGCAGATAATTTACTTAATAATGACCCTGCCTTTCTACTCACATCGCAAAACTGCCAGCAATTACTGACGTACACACTTCGACATTTTACCTACAGGAGTAGCAAGGCCAGGTCAAATTTTGGCCCCCAAACGCTGCATTACCAAATCACAAGATTCTTAAACAACAATAAAACTACGCGAGAAATAATTAGAAACCATAAATCTAAAAAATATTTAAGCGGGAAATAAGTGTATTACTTATTTATTATATTAATATTATTAGGGGGTCAGGCAAGGAGACACAATCTCTCCAATGCTATTCACTGCATGCTTAGAAGAAGTATTCAGGCTCTCAGACTGTGAAGGCTTAGGAGTGAGAATCAACGGCGAATATCTCAGGAACATTCGGTTTGCAGATGACACTGTCCTATTCAGCAACAATGGGGACGAATTACAGCAAATGATTGAGGACCTTAATCGAGAAAGTGTAAGAGTGGGGTTGAAGATTATTATGC
Organism: Dermacentor silvarum; assembly: GCF_013339745.2. Taxonomy (NCBI): domain Eukaryota; kingdom Metazoa; phylum Arthropoda; class Arachnida; order Ixodida; family Ixodidae; genus Dermacentor; species Dermacentor silvarum. Next base: position 82,726,090 of record NC_051154.1, on the reverse strand, counting down.
TGAAAACAAAGTTAATGTTCAATAGCCTGGCAAAGGAAAATGAATTCAGGATCGCCAGTCAGCCTATAGAGTCTCTAAAGGAGTACGTTTATTTAGGGCAATTACTCACAGGGAACCCTGATCATGAGAAAGAAAGTTATAGAAGAATAAAATTGCGCTGGGGTGCATACGGCAGGCATTACCAAATCTTGACTGGGAGATTACCACTGTCGTTGAAAAGAAAATTGTACAATCATTGCATTCTACCGGTGCTAACATATAGGGCAGAAACTTGGAGGTTAACAAAGAAGCTCGAGAACAAGTTAAGGACCGCACAAAGAGCGATGGAACGAAAAATGATAGGCCTAACGTTAAGAGACAGGAAGAGAGCGGTGTGGATTAGAGAACAAACAGGGATAGCCGATATTCTAGTTGACATTAAGTGGAAAAAGTGGAGCTGAGCAGGCCATGTAATGCGTAGGATGGATAACCGGTGGACCATTAGGGTTACTGATGGATACCAAGAGAAGGGAAGCGCAGTTGAGGACGGCAGAAAACTAGGTGGAGTGATGACGTTAGTAAATTTGCAGGCGCAAGTTGGAATCAGCTAGCGCAAGACAGGGGTAATTGTAGATCACAAGGAGAGGCCTTCGTCCTGCAGTGGACATAAATATAGGCTGATGATGATGAAGTTTATTACTTCTCGCGTAGTTCTTATGCCCCATTTTCTGGAAAACCATCATTATTGTGTAAACTCTGGTGTTTAGTGCATTCGCAAAGCACACCCTAAAGATGAACATAAGAGATGTTCACGTTAAGGGTCTGCAAGAGGTTACATCAGACATTTGCTTCAAGTACGTTGGAAATAATGAAAACAAGGAAAATGGCCAAGGGGGCTACCGTGTACATTCGTGTCGGGTTCAGACGTCTTTTTTTTTTTTTCATGATCTTGAAGAGGTGTGGCTCTCACATGGGACGGGCCGTTTGGGTCCTATTTTCCCATCCATGCGTAATCCCCGTGATTCCTTTGCGAAAAAAGAACAAATGCTGTCGTTTTCGTGATACATCTATTTCTTCACTCATGCAAGCCACGCACGTGGAATGTGTCTATAGTCCTCACCGCTGTCGCTGTCACCACTGTTCAGGTTCGGTTCGTCAGCACACTCGTGGGTATACAGTCGTCCTTTGTATCATACATGACGTTAGATATGCTTATAAATTTAAAGCTTTTCACAACAATGCCAGAAGGTATCGCACGCCACGCTCTCAGAATCAAAGAGCAGGCAAACGTTCGTGTTTGTTTATTTATTTGTTTACTTATTTATTGATTTATTTCAAATTTTCGACTTTCAAGTTGGGGGTGAGGCTCTCACACTAGTGCGGGCCCTAATTTAGTGTGTACGGTATATATAATGTCTTATAACGGTGCTGAGACACCTTCAAAGTGCATTACAATGACTGATGATTAATATAGAGTGCACTAATGGGAAAGAAACATTTCTTGACAGTTTTTTTTTTCAGATGTGTACGGAATGCAAAAACGTTCGCGCACCTATAGGCTCAGATGCAATTAAAGAACTCCTAGAGGTCAAAATTGATTCGGAGCCTCCACTACAGTGTCCCTCATAGCCAACAGAGCAGCTGTATGACATAAAATGCGCTTTTTAATTTGCACCCTATACATAGGTTATAAAAATCTACAAGCAGCAGTGACAGTCTTCTTTCTTCCTTTCTTTCTTTCTTTGGCTCTTTCTTCTTCAATTTTTTTTTTTTCTAGACCAACAATCTTATTGAAGAAGCAAGGGCTGTGTTGACAAAGCGCAGCAAAGTACTCGGCGAATGCTCAGTACTCGCCGTTGCGGGTACCGACAACAAAGCGGTACTTGGCGTTGCTCTCTTCAAAAAATTTGTTCTCGCCTTACAATCTCCGGTTTATTTGGCCTGCGATCAGACAAAGCAGGAGTGGCGCAGGTGTATAGGGAGAGGGGAGGTGAGGGAGGGCGAGGCAGTCGGGAACGTTCGCGCGGAAACAGGACCACCTCTGTTCATAAACCGCGCCTCCTTTGTTTTTAAGCGCGGCAAGCAAAATATGAAAAGGTGGGAGAAGGGCGGCCTGCGCGGCGTGGCCGGAGACGTATAGAATGCGCGTTCAACGCCGCTTTCGCCGCTTGCTCGCTGTGCACCGTATACAGAGGCGCCCACCTATAGCGCTGCAGCTTTGCCTCGCGTCGCGCGCGCTTGCACCGCCACTGCCGGCACCCCGTTGGCGTGGGTGCAGATACAACAAGGCGCCGCCTTTATTAGGAGTCGCGCTTCGAAAGCGGGCCGACCCCAATAACGCGCGCCGCCATATGTACAGCGGAGCGTTTTTCAGTTCCATTTAGATGCGCATACGAATGCAAGAGAGCCGCCAGGACGTCGCCCGGATGATGTTTCTCGTGACTCTCAATATATACCGCGCGCGCCACGCTGTATGCAAAGTCAGGCCCGCGGCAGCCCGATTTTGCATGTGCCGAGCACCGCGTCGCACGCTGTGTTGTTCTTCGTGTTCACCGCGGCGAAGAACAGCGGCGCGTGAATGTTTAGGCTTGTCTCTGTTGTTGCGGTAGGGGTTATCTCTATACAGAGGTCGTCATGCGTATGTTCCTTTTTTTTTTCGCCTTTTCTTTTGATCAGTGCTTCCTCCCTGTTTGAATGTGTGTGCCGCAGGCCGCTGGAGTTCACGCGTTCTAGCGACTTCCTGGCTCTGTTTGTCTGGACCTGTATTGAGAGAAGTGAAGCAGCCAGCAAAGCATCAGCGTCACCGAGGATTGGTGACGTATAATAGTATATATAAGGAGTATAATAGTATAATAAGGAGCGACTGAAACGAGAAAATATGTTTTACGAAAGAGAAACAAAAAGCTTACGAGAATGAATAGCGCAATATATATGTTGTCCGAACTTGCAATTTTTTCTCTTTCTTTCTTTCTTTCTTTTTTTCTTCTTCCAACCACTCCCTTGAGCAACTTGTGGCATGAAACAATGAATGTAGTAGTGGGTCTTATGTTATATTTTAGGTTGTTGAAAGAAAAATGTAGTATATATGCGACCCCTCAACCTCGCTCTCTTTTGTTTGAACAAAAAGCCGGAATACAATTGCATGCAATCGTTCTGCTGTAGGTAGAGTTACTTTTGCTGTCATCTTTCGTACCCCTTTTCTCCATCACAGTACAGGGTAGTCAACCGGATATATCCGCTGCAGTAGCGCACCCAGGATCTCTGCCAGGGGGGATTGACAGTTGGCCTTAGTTTGCCAATACCATCTAAACAGCACTAACTTCAATTTCTTCACGGGAAATTGTAAAAAAAAAAAAATGCGCTTTTTGCGCAAGTTTTCGAGCGTGCAGACGACTGCGCGTCTTACATCTTAGTTGCAGTACTCAAAGGCGGAAGGAAAGAAAAGGGGTTAAACAAAAGGGGGGTTAACTTGGCCTCAGGGGGGGTTACAACTGATTCTCTGCGCCACTGATCCTCTGTTTAACCTCCCTGCCCTTCTTCACACACAGGCATATATATATATATATATATATATATATATATATATATATATATATATATATTGTGAGCGCTAACTGTGCAGTTCATCATCGTCTTCATGTGTATATACCCATCCTCATAATCATCATAATTTCGTCGGGTTGGTGTTCGTGGGCTGTCTCGCGCTGTGTGACAATGGAAGAGCTCTGCCTTCGTCCCGGGCGTCGTCTCACAATATCTATACATATACCGTCACGCATAAAGTCGCCACAAGATAGTGCCAACCTTTCCACTTCCCACACGAACCACCTCTCTCACATTGAAGACAAAATGACAGACTCATTTACCGAATCAGATGGAATTGGTATGACATATAAAGGTAAGGTCGCCAGACACTTTAGTTACTTGTTACTGAGCGATACGTGTGTACAGCGTTCTGGATACATGTTACCAGCGCAATCATAAAGGGGATACGAAACGAAGACGTAGACACCACTACCAGTATGCATACTATGTATGAATGCACCATTTAATATGCCACTCTCGTGATCGGGAGTAGCATACTAGGCGCGCGGCCAGGCAAACGTCTCCAGCATCCACTGAAGAGCGTTTCTCTCTCTTTTTCTGCTGCAGGTAATTCCTAAGCATCCGTGGGCCTTTCTTCGTTATTAGTGGTCTTTGTTCCCGCACGTGATGCTTTTGCGAAATGAAAATTTGTGGAGCGTTACTGTATCCGTAACATTAAGTACTTGCGGATTTGATCAGCTGATGTGACTCCAAGGGGCTTCAGTGGTTTGTGTGCATGTATGTCTGTATGCCTGCGCGAAAAACTATTACCCGTGTTCACAAACGCTCCACGTCTCCAACGTCGTCCTCGACTCTGCTGACCAGAGGGCTCCACTGGCCCTTGACTAAGGTATAGCGAAAGCTCGTCAGCAACGCTCCTCAGCGTTTCCCGAGCTATAATTTGGCAACCCGGCCTTTTCAATTTGTATTCAAACGGAAAGATGCTTCTGCAGCTACTCCCCACCGCAGAACGAACGAGAGGCCCTTACGGGGAAGCGCAATGATAAGTTCAGTAGAGATAGCGGCACAGCCTCCCCCAACCCCCCTTTCCGCTGTTTGCGAGGCAGAGGTTGGAGTCGAGGCGCATACGTGAATAAATAGTAATGGTGACAGTTCCGAATTAGGGTTGTTTTCTCTGTATTGAGTCAGCGTTTGCATTCGTCATCCATAACCAAGCTACAACTACGTGGGTAATAAGTATGAACGATTTCTTTTCTTTGTAGCGATATGTGGCTTGTACCTGTGAAGCCTAATTTTGTCGCATTTTTTGCATTACAACATTTGCGAAGATATGTCTTCAGGTATGAGTATTAGACATGCGAAAACCAATGCACCTACCGAAGAGGAAGGATTTAATGCTTGGAATCACAAATGATCGTAAAGCGATGAAAAATAGAAAATTATGTAATGGCTGTTGGTAACTTTGAGTATGACTCGTAAGGCATTGAAAGGTTTTATTCAATAAGAAATGTCTGCATAGGCGTCTATAAGAAAGGGCATGGCCATGATTATATGCACACTTTATAAAGGTGCACGCTGAACCTCACGCTAAACGCCAATTTTAGGCGTGTTGTACATGCGAATGAGGCGTCGATATAGTTTTAGTAAAAATCCGCGTGGCATTATTTCCTCCAAGCGTGAGGGCAATCACTCTGTACTTACCGTGCCCCTTCAGAGGCATGACACTATTCTTCAAACGTGAGGAACGCAAAACACACGCCTAGGTCCTCGCTATCACGCGCGCCGGTTATTTTCCATCGCACTTATAGAAATGCAAGTTGATCTGCTGTTCGCCGCCCAGGTGCACGTGCGGCTGTCGTAGTTTCTCAGTTCAACAGGAACCGCTAGCAAGATTTTTGGCGGGAAATCGCCTGTCGAGTTGCGCTGTTTCCTATCGCCTCTGTTAGAGTTCGCTTTGCCGCGGATGGTCAAGTTTTCCTGTTGTTGGTGACGCGCTTTGTTTAAGCAATCTACAGGCTCGCCCGTTATGTATTCGTTTGCTGGTGTGCGTGGTGTAGTGCGGAAGTTGCAAACATAACGATTGTAACCTTGAATAGTTTTTTTTTTTGTGCTATACAGAGCCAATTAATGATAACCCTGGACTAAGGTCTCCGTTTGGTTGTTGTGTTCTTCGGTCATTCCCTAGCGATACACGGCTGTCTGGAGTACGTATACAGGTAAGCAATACATTGTTTTCTGTAGCCTTTTTTTTTATATAGCTCTTTTTCAAATTTTTTGGGTTTAGGGGCAAAGAATTGCTTCATTCCGTTAGCATTGTCTCTTTGATGTTGGTGTAATGCTTAACTTATATTGGTCAATGAAGAAAATTTAAGTGCATGTGTTATCATGGCCAGCTTCTCTCCTCTGTGACTGTCCCCGCTACAATGTGGCAAGAAAAGTGCTCTCGACTGCGCTTGAAAAATTGGACGATTGCCCCTTCACAGAGGAAAAAGTTGTAGGACACTGGTCCAGACGGGTTTCGGCACTGACGGCCTTAGGCGCTCTGCTGAAGTTCTTAAGGGCTCGTGAATTGTAAGACCGACTTTGAACGTTGCAGCGCGTAGGGTCGCGTTCTTGTGCGAATTTCTCTTACTTGAATTTTTTAATTTTTCTTCTATCGCCTTTTATTCTCTTTATACCTTTCCCCAGCACAGGGTAGCCAGCCGGTACTTACACTGGCTAACCTCCTTGTCTTTCTTTCCCATTCTTTCTCTCTCTTAGGTGCATGTCTCGGCAGTTAGACTTTGAGCCGTGACAATGTTATTTTTGTGTAGGCTGTAAGCCATTCATTAATGCTGTGGGACGCTCTTCGCCCCTCTCTCAACACGCGTCGCTGCAGGTGTTCCCACAGCTATAGCCCTCGGCAACATGGGCACCTTTAGTTGACCCCCCTTTTTTTTTAAGTTTTCCTAACTGTTTGCGCCACGCTTAATTGTCTACGCGTTCGGGTGCTGCTGCGTCTGCACCTTTTCTCCTATTGCGCCGCCTGTGGTGATATTTCAGCAGCTGTGATATTCAATGTCTCATATAAATACACATTAAATTCCAAGCCAGCTGATTTTGCATACAACGTCAAGTATTTAGATGTTCATTTAGCGTCCAATTTATCATGGAAAATACACATTGACAATTCTATATACCTAGCAGCGCATGTAAGATGCTCTGATTCAGTAAGCGGAAATTTCGCTAATTCTTCTGCAAAATTTTAGCGTACAATACATTAGTCCGCTCAAAACTTGATCATGCATAACAAATCTGGAACCCTCATCAGGTGTACGCAATAAATTAACTTGGATCAGTTAACAACAAAAGTGCCTGTTTCATCGCAAAAAATTACTCACGAACATCCAGCATAAGTGAAATAATATAGTTGCCTTCTCTGCAATTACGCAGGCTACTTTCATTGCTATCTCTTTTTCCACAATGTCTATTATAGGGTTTCCTTATGGGCTGACCGGGCGGCATCATCGGCAAGGTCATTACCAACGATGCCACAGTGCCCCGGCAGCCATTGAAAGATGATGTCATGTCCGTTCATGAGGGCTTGATGGAGAACCTCTCTGGTCTCAAACACCAGTTGTTCATGTGTCTTGCGTCGTAATGCTGACTGCAGACTCTGAAGGGCTGCCTTGGAGTCACAAAAAATGACCCACTTTCGAGGTGGTGTTTCTACGATGTAATTAACTGCAGCACGTAGAGCGGCAAGTTCTGTAGCCGTAGAAGTCGTTATGTGGGACACTTTGAACTTCCTTGTGACTTGTAAGGTCGGGATGATAAAAGCGCCTGTGGAGCTGGTGGCTGAGACAGATCCATCGGTGTAAACTTGCGTGCAAACCGGACGTGCTTCTGGTTAACCTCCCTGCCTTTCCTTCTTTTTTCCTCCTCCTCCTCTATTATTGTGGTTCGAAATTTTCAGCACTTAAGCTAATCTGCCTATCGAGTGTTTTCACGTCTGGGTCACCAATTCAAAATAGAACCATTTCTTTGCCCGGTCTAACTTTTTCTATATTCACCTCTCGTCCTTGCTATTAATCAATAGAATCAATTACTAGGAGACATTGCCTATATTACCAACCATGATTCATTCACAAATTAAAGGGTCCTCTTAGGGTGTTAACGCTTACTTATACATGACTCTTTATTTACACGATGCTTCTATTACTATGTGTATGTCTGCATATTGCTTGTATTACTTAGTGTTTACCTTTGTGTTCTTTTATAGATATGAATGTTAAGTATAGCTAGCTGCTTCACTGTTAAGATTTTCCCTTTTTCCTTAGTGCATTCTGTCTTCTAAATTGTTTATATACGTTCCCGTTAGAAAATATTTTGCTATTTCTGCATATACTTGGCTTTTGGCATTATTTTCATGCATGTGAACTATCCCCCCCCCCCCTCCCTCTCCTTTATTTAATGTAATGCCCTAGGGCCCTTAGGGTACACGAATAAATAAATATACTATATATGCACAATCTAGATGAATCAGTGCATTACGTAAGAAAACTATCGAAACTAAAAAAAAAAAAAGCGAAGAATTCTTTAGAAGCTTGGTTTCAAGACCATGCCTACTAGCTGTGCCAATCAAAACATAAAAATGAGTGCCACCGGAATTACAGCTGTATTTATTTTTTTAATAGAAAGATATATTGCAATTTAAAGAGTTTGTAAATAAATTTAGGTATGTGACAAATACGCTGGTAGTTGCATCTTGCTAACAAATTCTCACAGGCTGTGTTTGGGGATGTATTCGATACTTAACCTGAATTTTCTTCTTCCTTATCATTGTGCAATTCAAGAAAGGTAAATCGGCGTCACTTAAGCAGAAGCCGATTCTGTAACGCCTGAGATAGGCAACCAAGCGACTTCTCACAACGTTAATTTCATTAAAGCACGGGAAGCCCTTGCACACAGCCTTAAATCCTTCGGAGCCGAGGCATTCATGCTGCCCTCGAGAGTGCGCAGTGATGTTGTGCCTCAAGCCGGACGCCACATGCAGAACTGCAATGTGCAGATGCATCTGCGATGGGTTGTGAAAGTAGGATTGTGAAATCACGGATTATTAGAACGGAAAGAAAACACAGCAAAGCGTTCTTGTGATCTAGTTGAGCTCTCTTCAAGACCCAGTTTCGAGTGTCGTTCGTATGTCAGATTCATTTGATCGGCTCAAGAACATTAGAGAATGGTTTGGCGAAAACTAGGACCATAATTGCTATTATGTGGTCTTTTGGCAAATGTTGTCGGCCGCAGCTACGGCGGTCATGGACCATGGCCACCCGGCCCTACCAGTGATCGGTGGCTGTCGGCGGAGCCGAGAGTGCGTTCGATCATTTGGAAAAGTTTGCTGTTCTGGTGTGCAACGAAACGTAGCTGAGCAAGTATCAACAATATTTGTTTCGTTAGAACTCTCGCTCGTTGCACATAAACCAACAAGGCACCACGCGGTCGACAGCGCTGACCGCAATCGATCGCTGGCCGCCGCGGCCGCCGGCGCTTGCGAAGAGGCTAGCAGTTAAGCTCCCTTCCTGTCAACTCTTTAACATCTGCACAATCATATCGCGCCTCAATGAAAATACACTTGGTTTCCTCCTCGTCTTCCGTAGCGAACAGCAAACATGCAAGCAAGTCAGGCTGTCTGACACGCTAAAATGCTATCGCGTTCTCATAGTGACCAAAGACAAATTGTGCAACATTTCACCGTAGAATACGAAGACTTGGACAATCATTTTCAATAGATTGCATTAATTAAACCTTCTTTTCAACCGGTTCCAGCGAAAGATATCGTTGGACCTTGTAAAGTGCGGGGTGAAGGAATGCAATTATCAGTGGCAAGCGACAGCGCCAGATCATTCAACTCCACCGCCAAACGTCTCTAGAAAAGACATCGGTGATGTGCGTGTACTGCGTTGTCAATGTCACTTATCCGAAAGCGCACGGCAAACTTCTTCGCTTCATCCAAGCAACGGTGAAGCCAACAGGGCACAGCGAAGTGACCTGGTCACGGAAGGAGCAGCGCGAACTGTTTTCAGCGCCGCAGATTTTTCGTGTGGCAGCTGGCGAAAGTGTGTCTGCTTCGCAGAATTTCAACTTTAATTTTTGTTTTAGGTGTTTTAAAAAACTGCGAGTCGTGCCTTATGGTTCTCATTATTACTTATTCTATGTGTTTAAAGTTAACTGTTGCGTTACTTTATTAATTTTTCAGACACACTTTACTAAAGATAATAACGAGAGAAAAAAAATATTGTTTGCAAAATAAAACAGATGTCTTGATTTCCTTTCCGGCTAACATTTTTACGTCCACATTTTATTAATGAAGCCTAAGTGCGTCCATACAGACCTTACGCTACACGTAGCGCCGGTGTTAAATGTATGCAGACGTCTGATCCTGGAGCAACTTGTAGTGTCTTATGGCACCTTAACTTCAACCATGCTGCTTTTTATATAGGTATATATCTTACAAAAGAGTACTATTTGTGCGCTCATGTCATTTGGCGTGATGCATTTCTCTATCTCGATACTGTCGTACACTTCCGTTTTAATGAAGCGCAACGTGGGAGCTGAGCTTTCTTGTATTACTCAATCCCCTTAGGTAATGAGTAAAGCAGGGAAGCCCAGCTCCTGCACGATCTCTGCTTGCAGCCGTGTGATGCATTTATCATTCCTTAACAACTAATTAGGCGTGATAAAAAACGTTGTTACACACGCGTGCAAGAATTGGTCCACATCATGCTTGAGATGCGTGAAGAAATCGCGCTACTCACGCTTAACAAGCGTGACACTTAAACGTGACAAAACTGCCCGCTTAGAATAAGCGTGATAAGCGTGCTAATGGCACGCTTGCTAAGCGTGCCATTTTTTAGGCCGTAAAGGCAGGAAAAATTAAGTGATGAATTAAGATGGCCTAAATTGTAATCGGATGCGAAGAAAGGCAATTATTGTTCCACTATGACAAGGAGGAGGAGGAAATTCTAATGAAGAGACAGTGGGATCTAGGTAGCCCTGGAGAGCGTGTCTTTAGCCTCCTACTCCTCACCAGTGTAAGGATAAATGGGAGATACAGGAAAAGAGAGAGGTAGATGGCAAGTGACTATGCTATAGCATAATGAGATACGTATACACGTTCTCCAATACGCGATTGTGCACTATAGGCGCACAATGCCCAGGACTAACGTGTCCACACAAAATATTCTCGAGCAAACAAATTTCGCACAGTCCTCAAACCACATCAATACTTCTTTTTTTTTTTTTTTGGGGGGGGGGGGCGAGTTGGTACATCTTGAAACTTTGGGTAACAGCGCAAACAGACGACCACAAGAAGAGAGACACGGACACACAGGCGCTGTGTGTCCGTGTCTCCCTTCTTGTGGTCGTCTGTTTGCGCTGTTACCCAAAGCCTCAAACCACACATGTTCTAGAGACGAGCGTCCGAGCCCGTCTCATACAGAAAGTTCAGCAGGGATCTTATGCCACGTTTGGCATGATCAACCCGTTTGCATGCGCCCAAAACTTTCTACTGCACAAAGGGCCGGGAGTCCAGAAGGTCAACAGTAAACTTGAATGTCCGTCTCTCAGCCGCGTATAGAGGGCACACGCAAATTATGTGTTATCTAGTCTCTGAAGTGTGACCAACGCAAACTATATATATACACGCTATGCAGAAGGGTATACATGGGGAGTTTTCGTATTCCTCTTGTCACTGCAATTTAATATATTTGAATGAACCACTGTTCGCCCCCCTCAGAATGCCTTTGGGCTTCGTTCGTGTTAATAACGTCTCCTCTATATAGGAACTCAGTAGCAAACGCACACACAGAGCACTGTTTGTATGGGCTTGCCACTCACTTGTCTCGTCTTTCGTGCTGCTTCCTTCAAAATTTGTGCCGTACTAACTAGCTCGGATTCAGATCTCATAGAAAGACCCAGCGTTAAGCCACCGCTCTCGCTTTCGTTTCATTTAGACCCGTGTTGCAGTAAGGTAACTCCAGAGCGCGCTTATTGAAACTGCGCTCACACAGAAAGTAAACTAAAGAGGCTGCAGAGCGTGTGCATTCGGCTCCCACCGGCGGCAAGTTATTTTTTCGTCCACTTTCATTTCTCTTTAGCTCATCATTTCTACACTTCAATTAAAAAACATCAAATAATTTCCCATATATATGCTATTCTTCGCTTCAATATCTGTGGACAGTATATGGTTAGTACTCACAAAAATCGGGCCCCTTCGTTCACCTTTTTCTCGTAGGACGCTTGAACTTACTTCGTTCGGTTGGGAGTCCTCTGCTACGGCATTCATTACAGCCCAGTTGCTGCCTCGCCATTCACACTACAGTTACGTCGTGGGCGCACCTGTTGAGTCGTCAAGTAAAAGTCTCACATGTTAGGCAATATCGGTTGGCCTTCGAGTAATAGCCTTTCTACTCACCTCTGTCAAGCTATTTGGAAGCCACTGAACTCTCCGCCGCTACATTCTCAATTGCTCACAGATATGCTGCTCACTTCTCGTGCAGTTTGAACGGGGTGCGGTGCCTTAGCACAGCCATCAGACAGCCGCACCGGTTGAAAAGATTCAAAACTTGACGGGACAACGTAGAAGGAAACAAGGGCCGAATTCACACAGATTTCCGTTCATAAGAGCTATTTGCCATCCGCCAGCCGCATTCGCTAATAATCTGCCAAACATCGCCATTGGCTGGTACCTGCTCTGGAACGGTAGCGTAAGAACATTTTTGTGAATACGGCAGATTATTAAAGCGCCTGAGATTCCTATGATGTTTGCTTATAAAACACGAGAAAGAACACCACGGCGAGCACTCCAAAGCTCGTGCCACGTTTTGTTCAGCTCGTACCACGTTTTGTGCAGCGCGTCTATATTTTTTTTCCCCCACCCGATATACGTGCACGGATTTGCAGCGCGCATCCAGCACTCGCCGCATCGTGAGCCCCAACGAGGCGGCCACAGCAGGCGGGTCGGTGTGTTATACCTGACGCGGGAAGTACCCGCCTTTCCTTGTTAGAACAGCCCTGGAACATCATCGTTAGTAAAACATTGCCGCTGCCTTGTCATTTCGCCCAAGACCCGACTTGTTCGGCGTCGTGTCCGAGGCCTCGGAGAGGGCAAAGGCCACGCGATTGCGGCTCGCCGGCGGTCGGCGCTTGGGCAACAGCTCAACGGCTCGACTTTGTCGGTGCTGGTCAGCGCGGGCCCGTAAAAAAGCCTCGGTGGCCCTGGCGCGCCGTCACACGTGAGGTCACGACTCCGCCTCGCGTCATTATCAACACCGGTGATCAAGTGCCGCTCGGGGTAGAAGAAAGTGCTCGTTTCGTTGTCTGTTCACAAAGGCGCCGAGTGTTACGAGATCGCCGTTTCCACGGCAAAGCACCGCCGTGTCTCTGCGGCAGACAGAATGGCCACGCGATGTTATTATGCTCCTCCAGCTCTGTTGTAACGCGCCGTGTCACATCCTGATCATGTAGTCAGTGAGTCCACAGCACGGAGTGCCACGTGAACTCAACGTACACCAGCTGCGTTCTCATGCGCATGAACGCGCTCCTGGTGGCCATCGTTCGTGAGCGGTCCTCTCTCGTGCTTCTATAAAATTTTAATGCACAATTGTACACCTTACGCGCGGTAAAAAAAAATGACACCTTTAAGCGTGGTGGTTTGTCCCATGGCTAACAACCTTACCCTGAAGGTTCTAAAGATAATTTATTGTACACTACAGCGAGCTCAAACTACTGCTGCGATGAGAGAAAACGTAGTTGAAAACTGTATAATAATTCTGACTCCCTGGTGTGCACCAAATTATGACACAATAGTCTGACAGTGACAGCGCAACACTTTCCTGTGCGTCATCCTTTGTGTTTATTCTTTTCCTCGATCCCCATACGATATTTAGGATGCCGTACAGCGTCCAACCTAGCCATGCTTTGTTACCTTTATCCGACAATATTTGCATCGGATCCAGTTCGCGGACTCACCAAGCTATGATACGTGCAAAGTGTCTGAGACAGTGGAGCACATACATGTTGCTTGTCCCCGATATGAGTGTAGACGGCAGGCATTTACCTCTTCGTTAGCGCCAATTAACAACAGGTCGTTGAGTGAAAAAGGGTTACAGGGCTCTTGGCCGGACATAAGATCAAATAACCGAGCCATCAAAGCTCTCTCAAAATTTTCAGTAAACACTGGCTTAGATTCGAAGCCGTGAACTTTGGAAAGGAATTTGCATCCTCATCATCAGTATACTCACACCTCTTATTTCGCCTCTTCTCCTTCCCTCTGAGCAGAGTAGCAGGCTAGAAGAATATTACCTCAGGTCGACTTAACTGCGTTTTCTCAATAAATTATCCTCTCTTTCTCCTTTTTCTGTAATGTTCTAGCCCACGAGATACACTCCTCGATCGTTCCGCAATAAAGTTGGAATGCGTCCGTTCATGTCAGTTCTTTCGTTTGTGTCTACTGACAAAGCTTCTCAGAAAAAAAAAATCGACCAGTTTGGTAAGTTCAGGCAGTTTCGCCAGTGCCAAATCCTTTATTGAGGATTGCGAGGTTGGCTTGAAACGAGTTCTTAGGGGAGTTTGATCCATAATATTGCGGGCTACACCTAACCCCCTTTCTCCTGCTCTGAATGGCGTCTCGTTCGGAAAGAGTAGAATTGTCATAAGTTTATCCAGGCCTATTAAGCAAGCACAAGCTACTATTTCGTTTCCTTTTCGCTGCCTTCGAGACTACACCTCATTCGTCATTTTCATTTATCTTCAAGATTGTGCAAGGTCTCTCTTTTCCGTTGGGTGTAGGCAGGATATACTTTTTCCCATAAACATCGCAAAACTTTCTAGCGGCGAGACCTCCAGACATACGCGTATCTTACGGCAAGTAGGTCAAGTTCGCGAAACACTGCAGTGTTTACTGTGCTCATTCCTTCCACAGTAATTTCAAAAGAGCTTCAAAAAAGAAAAAAAAGGGGGAAAAAAGAAGAAGCGATGAGAATTTGAGATCTCATGATGCATAATTGTTTCCTTGCAATCTTATAGTAGTCACCTGCTTCCGAAGAGTAGCTTAGACAAAAGACTTCTTCCAAGAAGTAACTTGCAACAAATAAATGCCAGCAACTACCAATGGAAACAAAAGAAAGCATCGTTTGAACTTTGGAGTGTTCTTTGTTTTTCTTTTCGTTTCTTCTTTTTCTTTTCTTTTTTTTTTGTGCACGCTGACGTTGGAGATTTGATCTCTCTGTATCTTGCAGCACATTAAAAACCTGCTCTGATCTCTGATTGGTTTACATAATGCACCTATTATTTGCTACCAAGTGTTTGCTATAGAATACTGAGTGGTACCCTATAGAGGACGTGGCGTCACTGCTGGCATGCGAAACGGCGTTCTTGTACTCGATAACCGGGCTTGAACAAACCGCAACCAGATCGCTCTGCTAAAAATACCTACAGAGGCCCATTCACGGTCAATATTTATTTATTTATTTATTTATTTATTTATTTATTTATTTATTTATTTATTTATTTATTTATTTATTTATTTATTTATTTATTTATTTATTTATTTATTTACTCCCAAGGCCCCCAGGGCATTACAGAGAGGAATGGGAAGACATGATATGGTTGTGGCACACTTCCTTAAAGTTGGTACTGTCGGCGATAGCAGCAACGGAGGCAGGGAGGTGGTTACATTATGTACTGGTGGGCGGGATGCAGGAGCTGAGGTAAGCACTCGAGCGGCAAATCGCCACTCCACCCTTGGACGGATGGTGAGCGCGTGATGAAATACAAGACGGGCGAAATAGGAGTGGGTCCTTAAGATCGGTATTAGTGTAATAAATTTTATTAAAGAGACATAGACGAGAATTCTGGCGCCGCAAGGCGGGGTCAGGTAAACCAAGGGTTGGTTTCATGAAGGAGACACTAGCATGACGAGAATAACCAGATAAAATGAAAAGGGCGGCGCGGTTCTGAATGGACTCAAGATTGTTAGTGAGAAAAGCGTGCGAAGGGTCCCATATGCATATTAGAGCTCAGGTCTTCTTCTTTCTGGGGTTTTACGTGCCGAAACCAGTTCTGATTATGAGGCACGCCGTAGTGGAGGGCTCCGGGTTAATTTGGCCACCTGGGGTTCTTTAACGTGCACTACAACGCAAGCACACGGGCGTTCTTGCATTTCGCCTCCATCGAAAAGAGGCCGCCGGGGCCGGGATTCGATCCCGCCACCTCGTGCTCAGCCGAGCAACGCCTTAGCTGACTGAGCCACCCCGGCGGGTCTTAGGTCGTATTAGTGCTTTGTAAAAGGAAAACTTTGCTGGGACAGTTGCAGATGAGAAATTGCGTCGTAAGAACCCTAGCATGCTATTAGCGCTGTTAGATATGAATTTCACATGTAAATTCCATGAAAGGCTGTCTGTTATGTGAACACCAAGATATTTATATGAAGTGATGCTTATCAGTGGCACAGTATTGAGGACATATACTACAGGGTTAGGATCATTTGAATTACACGAGATACGCATGTATTTGCTCATAGTTACGTTTAGCTTCATTTACCAATCGGAGCACAAAGAAGAAATGTTAGTCAGATCTTTTTACAGCATTGCATTGTCAGAAGAATTTGTGATAGTTCGATAAAAAACACAGCCGTCAGCAAACAGTTTGATAGGAGATTGAATTTCAGCAGGGAGGTCGTTAACATAGGTTATAAACAACAGTGGGCCCAGAACAGGGCCTTGTGGTACGCCGGAGGCCACAGGAGTAAGTCTGGAACCACAGCCATTAGCAAACACGTATTGCGAGTGATCGGAAAGAAACATTTAATGCTGTTAATGATGTTGGAATTGACGTTAAGGTTGCTTAGTTTCTAGAGAAGTAATTCATGTGAGAGGAATCAAAAGGCCTTAGCAAAATCTAGAAAATGCAGTCTATCGTGAGGCCAGAATCAAGGACCCGAAACAAATCATTAGCAAATGACAAGAGTTGTGTTTCGCAAGAGAAAATTTTCCTAAAACCGTGTTGTCAGGAGGTGAAAAACGAATTTTATTCATGAAATTTGACCAAATTTGAGTATATATGTTCCATGTATATATGTATGTTATATATGTCAGCATGTGTTAGCAGTAGATATGTTATATGCTCCATATGTTTGTCTGTGTTTTTATAGAGAGCGCATGTTTTCAAAATGTCGATTCTTTTTTTCTGTTTTTTTCTTTTCTTTTTAAACGTAATTTTCTCTTTGTAATGCCCACCTGCTATGCTCTCAACTGAGAGTGGCAGTATTGAAAATAAAATAAAAATTAGTTTAGGTGAGACACTAGTTAGCGATATTGGACGCAAGTGAGAAGATGAGTGACGACTACTTGATTTAAGCACAGGAACCACCTTCCAGACCTTACAATCACGTGGTACGGTGCAGGACAGCAATGACTGTGAAAAAAATACAGAAATAATGAAAGGTGACAGTATGTCCAGTACGCTTCAGCAATTTACAATTTATACCACCAATCCCTGAACAAGCTTTTGTTTTTAAATTCCTAATAAAGGAAACAACACCGTTATAATCCATTGAGACAGGATGCGTGGGAATAAAGTTCTTTTTTTTTTCTTTTTTTTTTTTTTTTTTTACAAAAAACTGAGTGGTTGGCGTTTCGTGAGAAAAAAAATGAGACAAAAACATTGTTCAGCACATCACAACAGCTCTCATGATTAACAGGCATGTCATCTGGGTCATAAAGTTTAATTATATTCGCCTTTTTACCGCCGACTATGTTCTAAAATTTCCGCGAACTATGTTGAAGAATGTAAGGCAAAGTATATTGAAAAAACTGTTCTCTCGCGTCCGATACTGCTCGATTGTACTCTTTATCAGCTGTGCGTAGGTATTCCAGCACTCGGTAGTGTTGATAATTTTAGCTCGCCGATACAACCCTTTCTTATTATTTAGAAGGCGTTTAAGCTGTGCGTCAAACCAGGGGGACCGTGAGCTGCAGATGATATGGTTTTCTGGAATGTACTGATTAATGATTGAGGTTGGTTTCTTTTTGAAGAGAGACCAATTTTGTTCGACTGTACGTGCATGGAAGTTAGGAACATAGTCGACAATGAAAAGTTCTAACTAGTAACGCACCGAAAATCTGCGTTTTTTCAATCTCGGATAATTTTTCTAGATACGCTAGATGATACGTTAGCATGCAAATGATACTGAATAACACAGTGATCACTCAAGTCCGGTATAGATAGACGAAATAAAAAGCAAGATGAGGTGAATTGGTAAGTATTAAATCTAGTATGTTAGCAGAGTGGGCTGTTGTACATCGGGTACGCGCTTGAGCAGAAGTTGAGTCAGGTTGAAATCTAGGCACAGAGATAGAAAATCCGAGCACTGTAATGAATTCTGACTTAAATATGGTGGATTAGTACGCCAGTTATTGGAGGGAAAATTAAAATCACCAACTAGAAACACTGGGAGCGAAGGGAAACGTAAAGCTAATGAGCTTAGTACATCGTGAAGGAAGGAAGGAAAGAAAAAGTGGAGAAGGAAAGGCAGGGAGGTTAACCAGTTCAGCACAACTGGTTTGCTACCCTATACATTTGAGCGGGATGAGGGAGAATGAAGGAATCAGGGGGAATCGTGAAGGCCATAGCAGTTATTAGATGCAGTGGGCTAGTGGGAACAGGCACAAAAAAAAATGAAGTACTTGTAATCTACTGATACTCGTGCGCACACTATTTTGTAAAGATTTCGTGAGGATGACGACGTTGGATTTTAGACAATCACGAACAGCGGTGAGGACACCGCCTCCTGAGCGCAGACTACGATCACAGCGATAAAATTTGTAAACGTTTGCGCACTCAAAGATTTCATTGTCGGCAACTGCATCGGAAAGCCATGTCTCATCAAAATTGGCAATGTCAGCTGAGCAGATATTCATAACGGAAGACAAGGTATATTTGTGATAAGATAAAAGCTGATTTGGCAGCGTGGTTTTAGAGAGCTACGCAGCTGCGGACGAGCTACTAGGGTCAGAAGCGCGAACAAGACTTAGTTGTGACGTATAGTTCAGCGGAAACCCGCTAGGTGGAGAGAAGTAATTCAAGAGAAAATGAGACATCCATCCCAAAATGTAGCAATTGCTACAAAGGAAACCCATACGGGTTCCTCGAAAGAGAAGCCTCGCAGTTGAAGAAAAACTCGTCCTGGTCCGGGACTCGAACCCGGGACGTACCACCGCCTTTCCGGGGCAGCCGCTCTTCCATCTGAGCTAACCAGGCGGCTAGCAGACGGCAGTGCGAAGTCGAATTTGTCAACAACTCGAAGCAAAGGCAAGTGTTTGACGTAATAGTTCAGCGGAAACCTGCTAGGTGGAGAGAAGTGATTAAAGGGAAAATGAGACATCCACCCAAAATGTAGCAATTGTTGCAAAGGAAACCCCTACGGGTTCCGCTGAACTATTACGTCAAACACTTGGCTTTGCTGCGAGTTGTTGACAAATTCGACTTCGCCCTGCCGTCTACTAGCCGCCTGATTAGCTCAGATGGTAGAGCGGCTGCCCCGGAGAGGCGGTGGTCCCGAATTCGAGTCCCCGGACCAGGACGAATTTTTATTCAACTGCAAGGGTTTTCTTTCGAGGAACCCGTATGGGTTTGTTTGTAGCAATTGCTACATTTTGGGTAGATGTCTCACTTTCCCTTTAAAGACTTAGTTGTGCGAGGGACACCCAAGGAAACTACAGCAACTGTATCCGTTATAGCGTTGTACATGTAGCACTTTCGGTTAATGTACAGCCTATTGTACCGTAGCGTCAACTGCTGACCGCTGTCCTTGCCAAATTCTGTTAGTTTTTTATGCGCTTGCCTTGTGGCCCGACAGACGTTCTCACCAACTGAAATGCCAGACCCCCTGGGCTTGCCGCGTTGGGCATAAATAGCTCATTTAGTCTTTGGAGGCGTGAAATTGGCAATAATTGGACAGCCCTTATTATTCACAGACGACCCAAGCAGAAGAGCGCGAGACACTGCATCATCAGGAATTCTAAGATTTAATTTTTCGCGCAACACGTCACGCACACACTTTTCAGCTTGAGACCAATTTTTCGATGAGGTGTCAGTGATGCCGTAGAATAACAAATTATCACTACAAGATCTGTCATCGAGTTCATCTACACGGGAGTTCAGTGCAGTAGTCTCATTACAAATAACATTGTTAACAATGTTAGGCAGATCGGCAGTTATCTGTGCAGTATCAAGCGACTCAAGAGTGGCGTCTCGGTAGCAAGCCTCGAGGCTAGATCCGACACTTTAACTTCCAGTTTTTTTTCCTAACTTCTGCTTACAAGACGGTTTGGCATAAAGTAATGGGTATCTGCGAACCTGCACAAGTAAGCAGAATGGGGTTTGAAGTGACCGCGCGCATTGCTCTCGCTCTCTCCTGTCCACTGAAAACGCTGGGTAGACGGTCCACTTTCAAACCCAAGTTGGGCTGCGACGTCATTGACAATGGTGCTTCTCTAAATATGAAAGAAGCCACAGTCATCGGTACTGTAGAAAGGCTGTTGACGTCGAAAATGGGCGATGCGACAAGCCAGCATGGTGACGACTGATCGGCGAAAGCTGGATCATCAAAGGAGGGCGATGGCCACGTCTGCAGAACGCACGGAATCTACAGAAGAAAGCCGCATGGATTTTGAAGCGACTGCATTGCTGTCGCTCCCCCCTACCACCCTCATATTTGTTCACAAATATGTGAAACTTGCAGCACAGTAATCAACAACTGAACAATTTTGTGAGTCACAAGTTGCAGAGTTTGCTCGTACGTCTTAATTCGTCCTGTAACTGGCGTTTTTTGCGCTACTTAACCCGATATTCGCTTGGGAAAAGTACACAATATAAACTAAGCGATCCGGTAAATATTCCAGCTGGCGGGCCTTTATTCTAGGCAATTCTGTGTCAGTGAAGACCGTTCACTTGTCTCCTTGGAAGCCACCAGAGAACGTGGCCCTCTTTGCCAGTGATTATTTCTCAGGCAGCACGGTAGAAATCACTGATGGCGAAATTTCCAGAATAGAGGCCTCGTTTAAACCGTGCTTCATCTTGGATAAAAGAAACGTCACGAGCTACGAAAAAGAAAGAAAGAGCGGAAACATACAGATAGCACGTGGCAAGGCTGATGAAGACGGAGGAAAACATAGAAAGAAAGCGACAACGTCCCAATGGGAAGCTACGTTCTTTAACACAACTTCACGCAAAGGCCCGCACACACACATACAGAGAAAGCGACGCACACGGCGGGGGAAACCGCAACATCCACGTCGGTGCAATACGACGACGGAGGGATGTTTGACCCATACTGAAACCGCAGTCGGCATGCTGGATCGCGTATGCGCCTTTTCCGCATTAAATTCGTGTTTACGACCGACACGACACCCGCATTCCGAAGTGTATCACCCCCGCGGATGCAACGCCGGGACGGCGACGCTGCAAATTCCGTCCGCGCTGCTGTTGGCGATATATTGGCTGTCCGCAACACCATCCTGGTGACCAAAAACGGGCGCCGGCCGCGGCCCGGCCAGCTTTAGGCATGCAGCGCACGTCCGGTCAGCACCGAGAGAAAATCCCCTTTTCTTCAACCTCGGCCGGTCCGCTATTAATATGAACACGTGATCGCGGCGACTGAAAAGGGTGCCCCGGGGCGCCGCGGGCGTTGCAGGAACGTGCGGCCGCTGGTCACTGCGAGCCCGCGACGGCGACGATGCGACGACGCTCACTTTATACTCGGCTTCCGCGTTGAGTGCGCAGCAAGAACGCCTGAGCGCACGGCGCCTTAGGACGCGCGAGAGGGGAAAACAAAAACAAGAAAGAAAAGCTGTCCCAAGAAGCACAGCGCCGGGTTTCGTGGTGGAGTTTGAGGGCTCGCAAAAGATCAACGTGAAGGAGGGGGGCTCTTGCGGAAAAATGAAAATCGCGCGTACCGTTCTCGTCCTGTGCTGCTGCTCTTGGAATCTGAAAACTCAAATCAGATTATCTTTGGGCAGGGTGTCACTCTTTTCGCTCGGCTATTCGCATAGAGAAGCTTTCTGCATGACTCTTCCTTCGTTTTTCTCCTTCGGGCAGGTCCCTTTCACTTTCCTTTTCCCATTCGCTCATCCCAGTGAGCTTTAGCACCACGCATGTATTTTGAGAAGAGGAGGTGATCGCTACTCCACTCTGGTGTAGTTCGTGACGCGGGTCGCTGAGCGTTTCCGCGGAGTGCTCGAGGCTTTATTCCACAATTTCGGGGAGCGGATTCCCACGCCACCCGCTCGCTCTATGGAGGTGGATTAGAAAAGGTGCTGTCCTGTGCTCGCCACGAAGATCTTTGGCCAGTGGCTTCGTCGAGGAGCAAAATATATTCAATCCACCAAGTGATATTTCTTGTCTCTTGCATTTTGTGTATATAAAAGAATGATATCTATTGAGAAAAACGCAGTAGTTTGAAAAAGAAGTGCGCAGAGTCGTCTGCTCTTTGAGCGATGAAGTTGCTGATGTACTAGTCGTAAAATTAGGAATGTGGTGAGTAGTGTCATGCCCTTATTGTCTATCCGTTTTCTTATTCTCGTAATTCTGACAGCTAGACCTCTCCCCCTTTCTACTTTAGTTCTTCCCTTTTCTTTCTTTTTTCATTGTCGCTATCCCATAGCGTGACAAAATGTCGCGCTTACACAATGGAAAGAGTCGGAATTTGGCTTTCGCACCGTATGAAGCGAAGGCGGCGCTCCGAAGCTCACGGCAACCTGTTTTCCGATCGACCCGAGAAAGCGGCCGCTCTTATGACTCCATTTGGGCGCGGGCGCCTCGCGTTATTGGCCACGCATACTCGCCTGCCGCGAGAGTATCACTCTCTCCTCGCGGAGCGCGTGCCATATACAATGACGGCCGATAAGGCCTAACGCTCTCCAGCCGCCTTCCGGCGGTGGAAGGCGCAGCTGCGCGAAGCACGCGTCTCCAGGAGGCGATCAAGCCGCGTCCTCTGTCACGCGCAGAGCGAGAAAAAATGTCGTTCGTTGGACGCGTTATCGAACTGCCTGTGTGCGGTAAACAGCGTGCACGTTGCATCACCAGCAGTCGGGGGAAATGGCTGCGGATCTCTCGACGGGCCACCCGGTATTGGGCCGTACACATGTCGGCGTCCCTGCTGCTCCTATCTCCCCCTTCTCTGGGCCGTGACGCCTGGAAATGGCGCGCGCACATGTATAAACATGGGCCTTTCCTCGACGAGGTGCCGAGCCAGTAGGCGGGCTTCGTATCGGTCTCCCCAGTTGGGTTGTCTTTCACCCTCTGTCGCTTGGACCTGGGCTACGTAACTCAAAAGAAAGAGACACGGACGGTTCCTCTTGGCATTCTCGCTGTTGTCGCAACGTCATGTGTGGCCCAAATGCAACCGTCTCGACATTGTCGCCCATTCGTTTTCACCCAGAATGATATTCACTCGCTTAAACCGGTTCGCTTTATCAACTCTTACTCCTCTCTCCCGCCCGCCTCAAAGATAAACAATAACAAATAACTTTGGTGGTAATGTATCCAATTAACGGAGTTGATGACCGGCCGATATGTATACTTAACCATGTTTCATGAATTGAATTTCTAAATAATCACCTTAAAGCACATATGGAAGTTTATTAATAGTAACCGATGGGTTTTCAAGGCACGTTCACTTAGAAGGAATTCTGAGGTGTGCACCAGTTTCGATATATGCGCATTCCTAAATTGTGGAACGAAACGCCTTGGCATTATAATTAAAATTTTCCTACACTGCTTAACAAGGTGTTTTGTAACTGGTATCACAGCGCATTTTGCTGAACGTTTGACGGCACTTCTCTCAATACTGATGCTAGTTTTAAAATCCGCTCCAAGCGAATGCGCCGTTTCGAAACTCTTATTCATCGATTACGGCTGGGCACTACCTACACCAAACACTTTTTGCACAGAACTATGAGCGCTTAAAGCCCACTGTGTAACTCTGACCATGAGGACGAAGAAAAACGACATCTACATTTAGAATGCACCCATCATGGCACGCTAAGACACCGATTTAAATCGCCACTAATGGCGTTATATCGGAGACGATTCAATTTAACGAAATTATTGGGACCGCGGCAAACTAATGCTATGCAAAAGTGCTTTCTAATAGCTTTGAAAAAAATTTTATTGAACACAAGCAGTGGGGTAGTTCGGTGCTAGCTCGTGTAATATGTACTATCGCGCTTGATATGAGTTACAACGCGCGACCGCTTTCTCACGCGCTTTCGCGTTGTAGCCCATACTGCGCATCAAAGTACATACACCAGCAGATACGTACATCCGTTTCTACAACAAACTTCTGGATATCAGTATATTACGTCTATTATATGAAAAGTTACAATAAAAGATCAGCGTTCGTGGCAATTGTATTCGTATTTGAGTGGGTCCACGTTGAAATGCAAAAAACAGTGAAAAAATATTACGACGTTTACCCGCCGTGGCAGCCTAGTGGCTCTGGCGTTGTACTGCTAAGCACGAGGCCGCGGGATCAAATCCCAGCCACGGCCACGGCATTTGATGGATGCGGAATGCGAAAACGCTTGTTGGCTTAGGTACCGGTGTGCGTCAAGGGACACCAAGTGGTAGAAATTAATCCGGATTCCCCTCGATGGCGTGGCTCATATCATATCGTAGTTTTGCCCCGTAAGATGCCCCAGAATTCGATTAAATGAATGCATGAGCATTTTCGCCACGGACTGGCCTTTATCTTCTTTCTGGGGTTTTACATGCCAAAACCAGTTCTGATTATGAGCCACGCCGTAGTGGAGGGCTCCGGATTAATTTTGACCACATGGGGTTCTTTAACGTGCAATACAACGCAAGCACACGGGCGTTTTTGCATTTCGCCTCCATCGAAATGCGGCTGCCGCTGCCTTTATCAAGAAATGTGTTATATATATATATCGGGTGTTTCAGTGAACACTTTCAAACCTTTTTTAATATTGCCCGTGGCAGATAGCACAATTCTAGTCCATGAGCTGGTCTAGTCGAAGAGGCGGACGTTACTTGTACAAAAAATTTTTAATGAATAATGGATTAATTAAGAAAATCTAATCATTAGGTTTTAAACTAATCATCTTGTGGCACATATTGCAATTTACAAATTCTAGCCGGAGAGTTCGCAAGAAGGATCCACTTGGAACGAATGGTCAGGCTGACAGCAGACCCGCCGGGGTCGCTCAGTCAGCTAAGGCGTTGCGCTGCTGAGCACGAGATCGCGGGATCGAATCCCGGCCGCGGCGGCCACATTTCGATGGAGGCGAAATGCAAAAAACGCCCGTGTGCTTGCGTTGTGGGGCACGTTAAGGAACTCTAGGTGGTCAAACTTAATCCGGAGCCCTCCACTACGGCGTGCCTCATAATCAGAACTGATTTTGGCACGTAAAACCCCAGAAAGAAGTAGGATGACATCAGTTTTGAGACATTATTTCGCGGACTTTACGGAGAAATGCATTGGGGTTCCAGTTACTTTTTTGTGTGTGTTCAGAGAAAGTTCTGAGAAACCCATGTGGGTTTCCTTTGTAGCTTCGTGCGACATTCGGGTGGATGACAATTTCGCCCTTTCATGATGCTTCGTCCACCTTGCAGGATTCCGCATAACTGATTAACCATACTTTTCTCACGTTTAGAACTTTTCTTGTAGCTGCAATTTTGGGACTGCGGGTCTTTAGTAGCCAAAGTGGCCAGTTTTTCTGCATTTAAAAACATGTTCACTAACAAAATGTTCGCTCATCAGAGAGAACAATTGTAAAACAGCGACTATTACGAACCAAAAAATAAACACTTCAAGCATAAAATGTGTAACAGGCGTGCAATTTGTACTCAAATTTTTTTTCTGCATTGCACCACAGGTTCCCGTTATGCTATAGCGCGAAATGCACAATCGGCCCTCCCCTTATATTAATTCACGATATATGCACCTCCCACCCCCTCATCCTTGTACGTCACAGTGTAATTTCTTCCACTGTCGTCGTTTGCCAACCCATTCATTGAATGCGCCACTTAAAGTGCAATATCCATGAAATGAATAATAATAATAATAATAATAATAATAATAATAATAATAATAATAATAATAATAATAATAATAATAATAACAATAATAATAATAATAATAATAACAATAATAATAACAATAATAATAATAATAATAATAATAATAATAATAATAATAATAATAATAATAATAATAATAAATAAGCTGCCATAACGCTTTTCACGAGAACTGCGTTCCTAATGATAAAGCTAGTACGACTATTCTGCAAATGAATTCCGGAAGACTTACGCACACATTAACTCCATGGTAAAGACTTCGAAGAAATATTACCGCTGTGTATAATCCTGAGTACAAGGACAACAAAGCTATGAGAAATCCAACAGTTCTGTCCCATATAAGTGCCGTGGAGCAACTGTGCTCCTTTAGACACCCGACAAGTGACGTCTGAGCGCCCCAATATTTCAGACAACCCCGCACATCGTGCGCACCTCCGCTGTCGAAACAGGAGCAAAACGAAGTAAAAACAGAGTTGCTGGAGAAGAGTGCACACGGCGATGGTAATCACGAGCCAACGAAAACAAGTAATGATGGTCTGTGGTTTGTGTTGCAGATGACCCAGCTGCCGGGCCGGGACAGACACCAGGAGACAGAGTGACAGACAGAGCAGCGGCTGACTGGGTCCGTGCGCAGTAACGCGAGGATGAACTTCAATTCTGTGATAATTGGCCCCGCCTGGCGCCGGCCAGGGGTCCGGCGAGTCCCATCGATAAGGCGGGAGCGGACGTGGCGCAGCTGTCCGGTGTGCGCGGTTGACACAGCACAGGCCAAGAGAAGTACGGCGGGAGGAAAAGGGACGCGCGGGCGGCCACTGTTGAACGCCAGGAATGCCTGCATGTTTCATTACTCCTCCGGTGCCTCCCCCGCCGCAGTCCTTCCTTTCTTCCGGGTCGGTGCACGGCCACGGTTTCCTCAGTGGGCTGCTGTTCCAGCACGCACGACACCGGGCGAGCAAAACAGACCCAGCGCGCCAGACATCGCTTTCGGATGACTCGGCGGCCCGGTGCTCTTTGCACGCGCGCGCTGGCTCAGCTTTCCTGGGATCAGTGCCCTCTCGACGCCGGGCGTTCGCAGGTTGTCCGCGACACTGCACCGTCGCTGTAGCTGGTTGTAAGCACGGCCTGCGGCTTCCAGGCCGGCCTGATTCATGGGTCACTCCTGAACTGCGAGGGGAGGGGGGGCTGAGAGGAAGCAGACGTCGCTGCACAAAACATCGTATCAAGTATAGACCGCCGCATTGCAGCATCACGGCGGCGCCCCATGCGCGCATTCTTTCCTTTCTCGTTGTAACGAAGGCTTTGTGTAGCACGTGTAAACAGAAGCAGCCACTGTATTCTATCACAGCGTTGCTGGTAACACTTTCATGCAACATGCGAGAAGGTGAACGAAGAGGCTCGATCTATAGTCGAGGAACAAGAGACAGTGAAGCAAACGAAATGCACTGGGGGAAATGAAATTTGTTTTCTTTATCCTGACTGACGAAAGAATTGATGAGAATGGTTTCATTTGCGATCACTTTGGTAATACTAATAACTGATAAGGTAAATGAAAACGGAAGAAAAAAAAAAAGACTTGCCGCCGATGGGAGCCGTATACCCACAACTTCCAGATCCCGCGTACGGTGTTCTAGAAAATTCAGTTATGGCAACGGCTGTCTCGGGTCCACGTTCTTTGGTATATACGTATGTACAGTCAGTCACAAAATATTACGGACCATGAAACCTGAGAAAAAGCCGAATATCTCCGCAGCCTCACAACGAAGCCTGGTATCTACATTTCGGACCTCGACTAGAATATGCTAACAACATTTTCGTATAGAGTTTTACTGGCTACTGCTACAGGCTGCACGGGAATTGAACGTTTTCTGAGATCCCGTGGTCCAAAACTTTTGTGGTTGCCTGTACATGTAATTGTAACCTAGCCTTAAAAGGAAGCTTTAGATCACTCGGGTGCTCCTATCTAAATACATGTAGAAGGAGAATTCGTTTTTCTCAACAACATCTGCGCCAAATTTGACAAGGTTTGTTCCATTTAAAAGAAAAAACTTACAATCTGGTGACTGTTGGTTTCGAATTTTTGATTTAGGTCGTCAATTTTTTTATTAGAAATTGGAAGAAATCGCACATTTTCAGAAAACGAAACTATAAGTCTACAACGCTGTAACTCAGCAACGAAAAATGATATCACAATTCTGCACATTGCATCTAATAGTACATCTAAATCGGACAAAATTGTTATATTACATAATAATCTGAAAAATTTTGTAATATGGAAATACAGCTTTTGCAGGATCCTTGTACACAACGTAACGATTTCACGTAAAATATAAATTGACATACTGAATTTGTACGCTTTGAAGGATCAGGCCCTAAATCAAAATTCCCCTTCCACCAGTCAATATAATTTAACTTTCTCTCTCAAATGCAACAAATTTCATTAAGGTTGGTCCAGGGGTTATCCCATAAAAGCGTTTCTGCGTTTTACATGTATCTGAATAGGCCGCATTGGAGTTGGGCCCGAGCTTAAAGCTTCCTCTTAAGAGTAAGAGAGAGAAAGAGAGTGATGGTGAGGGAGGCAGGGAGGTTAACCAGATGTTAGAATCCGGTTTGCTACCCTGCACCGGGGTAGGGAAATAGGGGTTAGAAAAAGGACAGAGAGAGAAAGTGAGAAAGAGAAGAAAGCACACATAGGAAAAAAAAAAACGCACACGCCGGAAGAGCGTTCTAATCACAGTCGTTCAGATAGGCCTTGTGGCTCGCAAGAAACGCAGAAGCGTCTTCTGACTCAGGGCTCCTATCTAAATACACGGGGAAGGAGAAAGCGTTTTTCTCGGCAACCACTGCACCAGATTTGATGAGGTTTATTGCATTTAAAAGAAAAAGTTAAAATCTAGTGAGTGATGGTTGCGAATTTTTTATTTAGACAGTCATTTTTTAATAAATATTGTTGAAGATCTCTCATTTTCTGAAAACGATATCACAATTCAGTAATTTGCATCTTATAGTACATCTCAAGCTGACAAAATTGATGTATTATAGATGGCTCTTAAATTGATCACTAATATGTGAGTAGATCTTTTGCAAAACCCTTGTAACCAGTGTAACAAATTCACGTAAGATGTAAATTTATACATCAAATTTGTCCGCTTTGGATGCTCTAACGGATGCAGTTCTTAGTGCAGAGCAACGAATTTGTAAACTTTGTGCCTCCCTTTTTTTCTCAATCTTTCCAATTTTCGATAGTTCCTTTCAAAAACATAAGGGCTCTAAATCGAAATTCTGCTTCCAACAGTCACTAGAATTTAACTTTCTCTCTCAAATGCAACAACTTTAATTAGAATCAGCCAAGTGGTTATTTCGGAAAAGCGTTTGTGCGTTTTCCCCCTGGCAGCCATAGCGGTGGACGTGGAACCTGCATTCGCGCAGGCGTCATGTCGGTGGGATCTTGTAAGGGCATGATGCAACTTATAGAAGATATTCCGATTTACAGTTTACACTATACTATAGTACGGCTGCAGGCACAAACTCCAGAAAGTTTGAGGTTTTCGCGTACCCACGCCCCGGAAGTTGGTTGGGTTTAACGTTCCAACGCAACTTACGAGTTAGAAACGATGCGTCTCATATGGCCCGTGATTAATTTTGACCAGATGCAGTTCCTTAACGTGCACTCAAAGAATGGCACACGAGCGTTTTGGCATTCCACCCGCATCGGAATGCTGCCGCCACAGCGGAGAATCGAGCCCGCGATCTCATCCCAGCAGCAGATGCCCACATAGGCGCTGATCCATCGCGGCGGGTCACCGCAGAAAGATGAACTTCCGGAAGAAGCTGTTCCTAGGCATCGTAATGAGCTCACGTTGCATTGCACCAGAGGCGATAATTTCCACCAATGATCCCACCACTTCACCGCGGAGTATATGCGCAGTGATCCATCTTTACAACCGTGCTATGCCTTACGTGTGTCTTCCACATACCGTTTCATTCAAAGTCTGCAGTATGCGAAACGGTGTATGTAGCATGCTTTTAGTTTTATTATTCTGCGTTTATGTGGCATTATTTAGGGTACAGTAATAATAAATAGTCATGCATTTTACTGCGAGGCTATAGTGCTGTTTGTTCAACCACGTCAGCTTTAGTTTGACGAGTCTACGGAGAACTAGTAATTACTGAAGCCACTGAGCCAGCCAGACGGCAACTTGTGTTCACTTTATGTGGTTACGATGAATATCAACAGTCACTGTCGACGACTGCATGAAAAGTAGCTCACCCACGCCCTTGCCTCACCGTGGCTTTCTCGAGACATTGCAAGGAGGGTATTATGTGCTGCGCGGAATTTGTTTTGTTTCATGCAACCTATCATCAAAATATTGGGAGTGCGCATATACCTTTGAACTTTATTTTGACTTCGAGTTAAGTGTGACATTACATCATCCACTATACACGTCTTAGTGTTTTTTATCTCCACGAGCAATATTTTTTTCGAGTAATTTTCACCACTCGTAGTGAAATGGAGTGTAGCACGAAGCACGTGACTTGAACCACTCCACCTGATCCCCCAGCTAAATCCATCTATCATCGCCTGTTCGTGCCATTTCTTCATTGTTATTGACTGCCCCGCGTGTCGTATCGAACTTCTCATTTTGCGGCAAGGATTCATTTTACCTCGCGTTCTCCTTTCGTTCACACAATTTAACGTGGTAGTGCGGTCGGCGACGTACTGTTGTCAACATTTTCAAACATGGCGACCAATCAATGGATCAATTTCCTGTTCTAAGAAGATCGTAATCGACATTACAGCATTTCTGCATGAATGCATATGCTACACTAGGGAAATATAAACGCGAATGGCCTGGTTGCAATGATGTAATGTGAGAAACGAGTTCCTCAAGTCTCGGCGCGAGGGGTTCCTGTCAGAGGAGAAATATAATTTCGCCGTGGTCTCTCAGCAAGGGGAACTCCTGAGAGTGTCACTGTGGATGGTTTGGGCGGCGCAGCGCCAGTGCTCTGCACAAAGCGGTCTTAAACATCACCGGGTGGTCTGCCCCCAGACACTTCAATAAACCAGTTTATCATGGCGGCCTCGATTAATTATAGCCCAACAAAACAACACATGTCTGGGTGAGGAGGGCGTTCATAGGAAGAGAAAATAATCTTCGCGCCGTTCATGCCAAACGGGCCCGGGTCCGAAGAGTGCCTTAATCACCCAGTGCGAGTTGAACAAAAGCCGGCAGAGGCGTGTAGCATTGTGCGCGCGTTTTAAGGCGAGCGCCTGCAGAAAAGAGGGTCGCCTTGGCTGCCGCACACAAATGACGAGACAAAGGTGCCCCGCGATGGTCGCGACAGGGCATCTGGGAGCACCGAACGTGACTCGCGGGCCAGTCGACAAGTGTTCTCCACGGCTCATTGTTGCAGCTCGGCCCTTTGTTGCTCGCGCCCTGTGTGTGTTCGTAAGCTGTCTGTTGGCGTTTTGTCTCCGAGCGGGCACCGGAAGTCGTGCCCAGCGTCACGGATGCTTACGTGGTCCGGCTTGTGTTTCCGACTGCGCATACGCGCGCCGCATTCGCCCGCCGGTGTCGGCTAATGAACCCCCTGATATGCCCCGTGCATCCCCGGCCGCGTTTATCAGGCTTGACTTCTGCTGACCTCAAGACTGCAGCCGGCGTC
This sequence comes from Dermacentor silvarum, assembly GCF_013339745.2. Lineage (NCBI taxonomy): Eukaryota > Metazoa > Arthropoda > Arachnida > Ixodida > Ixodidae > Dermacentor > Dermacentor silvarum. The sequence goes on along the minus strand of NC_051154.1, from coordinate 82,694,764 downwards.
GCTTGTTACGCCGCAACCGAATGCTGTCTGTGCCGTGGGATTGTAGTACCTTTGTGTACCCCGTCGGCCTGCTGCGGCGCGCAGCGTGGTTCAATGAACAACCGTCACCTGCGCGTCCTCCGTAACTGCTCCTCGCGCACCGCGACGGCCTCGTGACACAACGCCTCGTTCAAGGCTGGTTCCGCTCACTTGATGACAGCTCGCTGCTTCGCCGTGAAATGTGGTGTGTTGTGTTCCTTTCTTTGCAGTAACCAGTTATTCCTATTGTCAACATTCAGCCGCAAGGTACACGCCGCAACATCTTGCGTGCTTGCGGCCAGTCGCTGTGCCCCTTACGAGTTGCAGCAATTCGGAGTTTCAGTTGGCATGCTTCCTTCCAACTGGAGGCTGAATACATGTGACTCTTTGTTATCAGTCAATTTAGTGTAATGTCCTTTGTTTTTTATCACAAGCAAAAGGTACAGGAGGCAATTAAAAACCCAGATACCACGCACTATGGACTCAACTTGAGCACAATTGATCACCGTTTGCAAGATGCCCGACCGCTACGCTTATCTGAGCGCGGTGTTTGCTTGAGGCACGGACATTTGCTTGGCACTCGCCTGGTGGCGGGTCCCTTGGCGTCGTCCGTGGATCGCTGCCCCGACAAGAGCTGGCAAAGTATTTTTACATTCCCCCCCGCCTTCTCCTCTTTCACCCAAAACAAGATCGCCAACATGAGTCTAGACAAAGCAAGGCACCGGAAGAAAAAGCACGACGCGGTCGATAAGGCCGTGTCGCTCTTTACTTGACCAGCTTGCACCAGTGTGCGTCACGGCTGGACGTGCTTCGTTATCTAAGTAGAGAAACTCTGGCCGCGGTGGAGGCAGCCAGCGTGGTGGGCCGCCGCGAGGGCGGGCACAAACAGGTCCGTCGCGGCCCAGACGCCGGTCGGCTGTGAAAGTTGGTGGGGCGTCCCGATGCGCTTCGACAATTCAAGAGGCGACGACTCTCGCCGAGCGAAAAGCGCATTAATAAAAATAAAAACGGGAGGGAAACAATTCGGAGAGATAAAGGCCCCCCCCGAAAGGGACTCGTAAAGAAAAGACGGGGCCGGACGACGTCTGCGGGCAGCCCCCAGCGAGAGCGTGGCGCCAAGTGCGGCCACAGATAAGAGATGCCCCGAGACGACACGACCGGCGCTGCTGGCCCACTTGGCGCCCAAACACGCACGTAACACAGCCCCCCCCCCCCCCCCCCCCCAGCAGACGCGCGCCCCTGCGAGAGCGATGCATCGCAACCGCAGCAGTGCTACACGCTACGCCACGCAACTTTCCCAGAAGGCACCGCCATCTGTGCGCGCACGCGCGCTTATCGGCTTGTTAGGGAGAGGATGCGGTGATGATGAAGCGCTCCTGCTGCGTTCTGCTCTCGGCGACGTGCTGCCTTCACTGCTTTGTCTAGACGCTGTCGAACCCATCACTGACCAGCACTTTCGCGGACAGCCGCGATGTCCACGGCTCCGCTATCCCGTACACCGCGCTTCCGCGCTCCCTAATGTTTTTCTTCTTTCAACGTCGCTTAGCTTGGCCAACAGGAACATTCGTAAACTAACGGGGGCATCGATGCGTATGTAGAATGAGTGAAAGCAGCGACAATGTCTTCTGTCTCATGTGCAGCGGCTAAACGCGCATTCTTTCGCTGCACGAGGTAGAAAGAACGAGTGCGAAAGGGACAAATACACAAATATGAACGTCGCTGACAAAACTTTTAACGTTTTGATGCCTGTATCATTCTCTGTGGGTGCAAATATGTACTCGTATATTTTAGAAAATTGACGGTAGTGGCGCTGAGTTATCTTTTGTCGTGCCCGCAGTGGCGAAAGCTCTAGACAGTTGCTTCACGCCCGAACAGTCAGTGCAACTATCGCCTGCTGCAGGCCGTTTGTCGACTTTTGCAGCCGCATAAGAATTGACTCGCTTTGCCGAAGCATTTGCCAACAATCCTCGACAGCTACGCCTATACCTGCTGCCAACAATCTCCTCGTCCTTATCCTCTTCCTCCTCAGCCTGTTCCAGACGAGAATTCGACGTGAAAAGCATCGCATGGTGATCGCGGAGTTCTCCCAGTTCACTGTACCCGGAGCTAATTTTTTATTCTTTACGACTCCGCGGATGGGGCGCGACGTAAGGTCTGCATATATGACGCGCCGTCAAAGGCTCGCGTGAGCGAAATGCAGACTCGGCCGGCAGACGCGAGGGCACACATGGCCGACCAGCGAGAGGGGGCGAGGAATGAAACGAGTCATGCATCCTCTCCTCACATCATTTATAGGGAACTCGAGGCACGCCTATTTGCATACATTAGCGTGATAACACCTCTCATGCACTGCTTGTAAATATAGAGGGACTAGTGTGCTCTTGTTGCGAGAAGCCGCGAGTGTCGTATGTCCGGAAGAAAATGGGACCCCCCCTCCGCTATAGTGGAAACCAGGTCGTGAAATTCAATAGCTGTCTGCTGTGAAACCTCATGCGGGCCGGGACCTTCGTGGCTGCGGGTCATATTCTGGTGAAAGATGGCTACTGGGTCGCCTTGACACCGTATACCGCTCTTCAACAATGCAAACACTCTTGCGCATTCCTTGACTAAAATTTTTCTTCACCGAAAGAGTCAAGCGACAACTTTTGTTGTGGTTGTTTTCTTTGGCAACGCGTTTCGCACATTGGAGTTTTTCCAAGCATTTGACCCATTCTACATCTATAGTGCCAGAATCACTTTCTGAAATAGAAGCACACGAAAAGTTTTTTTTTTTTTTATTTAAATGCATGTTCGCGCAAGTAGGAACACTATGGACACGTTTCATTATTCCTTAATATTTCACTTCTTGCCCGAGGCGCTAGTTCAGTGGCTGCTGCACTCAGTAGCAAAGAACAAAGTCGAAGGCATCACTTTCAGCCCCGCATTACGATGGCGGCAGAGGAATTGAAGGGGAATGGAAAAGGAAAATACAAACACAATATTATGTGGAGACTTGATGGTCTACATTTAATGGGTCTCTAGCCCAATGAAAATTAAGTGAAAAATGAAAGAAGTCTTGAACGCCTGTGTACTGAGATTTTAACGACCGTTCGAAGCCTGCCGTTGCTACGTCCCATAGAGATCTTGCGTAGCACTCAATCACTACATCCATTGAACTCTAACTTATCTTTACCTCATTTTTCATTTTGCTCTGTGGAAGGTCATAAACAAACGGTATGCAATCGCGGTTACCAGTCGCACCTGACCTTGTGGGATCCTCCCGCATTTTCTTATAGAATGGCCGGGTTATAGCCGTTTGTCCAGGATTGAAGACTGAGGAGACTCCGCGTAAGATGTAACTTTAGAACATAGACATATGGAATGTGGAGTGAATATAGCTCCCAAAATTTCCTCAAACTTCTTTCCCTCAAACTGCCAGCAACTCCAATGAAGATTAGATGACATTTACAACATGTGTGTGTATGTATGTATGTATGTATGTATGTATGTATGTATGTATGTATGTATGTATGTATGTATGTATGTATGTATGTATGTATGTATGTATGTATGTATGTATGTATGTATGTATGTATGTATGTATGTATGTATGTATGTATGTATTATGTATGTATGTGTAATGAGCTTCAAGATTAAGGGGTACTGACCAGCTCAATTTTTGGCAGTGACAGCCACATGAAGCCAAGGAAAGGGCAGGGGACATTTAACAGGTTTTTGTCTATATTGAAATGTAGCAATAATAGAAAAAAGAAAAATTAATTCGCAAAAAAAAGAAGAAAAAAAGAAAGAAAAAATCTGCCGCCTGGTGGAAGCCTAACCCACATCCGCATTACTCGTGCAATGCTCCTACAATTAAGTGCGGAAGCAAGTCTCAATCAACCTTGGGTAAAAAAAAAAAGAAAAAAAAAAAACCAATGCTCACGGGATACTTCAGGCGAACGTTTGACATGCGATGTGGCCACGAGCAAAATTCCTGATGTTTGAAGACTTCTAGCATTGGTGGCTAGGTCTTTCAACTGTCTGGCGGCGCACATCCTCTGAGTGCGGCTTTCTTTTGCTTAGAAAAAGAGTGTACAGACGTGCACACGACGCGCACTGCTTACTTGTTCAAAAAGGGAAGGAAAAAAAAACAAACAGAAAGAACAAGTTGGCACAGGGAAGCGAAAGCAACTCCCCTGCCGGTGAGTTCACTCGAAACGCCTCCTCCACTCGTGGCTCTAGGCGGCTTTCTCTAGAAAAACTAGAACTGCGGGGGAGGCAAAGAAAAGAGCGCGGAAGCGGGGCCGCAGGGCAATTTCCGTCAGAGAGCGTCGGGACGCTGCCGCTTCGGACACATCGTTCGGTGCCTCGCTTCGCCGTCGAAGGCTGCGGCAGCGGCGCTCCGGCCGTGTAATTGCTTCGATAGCATCTCGGTCGGAGGCTGTTAGCCGGTTGAGTCCACACCCTGGCAAAGCGTGCTCCGGACGTCCCACCGAAGTCGGCCCTCCATGCTCGAACCCCGCTCAGTGCGCCCGCGCGCGCGCGCGCGCGCCCACAAGAGCACCGCCGGTGCTCGGCGCGCGTCCCCGGGTTCTGGTAATAACCCGCCGAGGCCCTCACACGTGCCAAGCTCGAAATTACCGTACCGCCGCCTCGCACGACGCACGCTGAGTTGACTCACTCGCTTGAGGAGACGAAACTTTGCCGGTGCCATGAATGGGCTGGAGACAGGACGGTTACGTTGCCATGCGTATATACACCGCCACACCATGAATGGAAGCCAAGAGGAGCTTCAGTAATGGTTGCCCCCCTCCCGCACGCACGCGTGCGTCGGAGCTTCCCCCGAGGTGAGAGCGGCGGTAAACAAACAAAGGTACGGCCTTTTACGACTGCGCCGAACTGCTGGCGGTGTGGAAGGTCGAAGGTGATCGCGGACAAGCCGGCGCCTTGGCGGCAGGGTGGCTCCGGCTAGGCTGTGGCGCCGCTCCTCCGGTTGCGTTCGTTTCTACAATTTTCGCGGGCTTTAGTTTTGAGCTTCTAGGATTACCCTAACATTCCTTGCTGGCGGATCCTTTCTAACAAACCTAATGACGTCTTACAAAAGTTATACAGCTGAACAACTAACGATACATGAAAAAGAAATGCTACTATAACGAAAGCCGTAGTTTTTCACTCCAAGGGTAAACAAGTCTCTTTTCAGAATAACATTGTATTTAGAGGCTCAAATATGAATATACTGAAGTCAGTGACAGTACTCCGCGTTCATTTCTCCAGTTCTTTGGAATGAGGTCACCACGTTAATAATACTCTAAGGAAACTCAGTCGTGTAACTAGACTTTTAAACCGCATCTGGTACCCTATCCTCAAGTTGGTGAACGTATTATAACACAAAAATTATCTAGCCTTTATCTGAACTACTGTTATTTGGTTTGGGGAATCAGTACGGAAACACAGAAACAAGTTTGTCAACATTTTTGAGAATACAGAAGATACTGAGACTGACAGACAACGCACCAGTTTTAGCACCTACCAACCCGTTATTTAAAAAAAAATTGGATAATCATTATGAAAGACTTCTATCAGTACAGACTATCACGAGAGGGCTGTTTTTGCAAACGCCCAAATTTTCTTATCATAGAGATGACAAATTTTTGTTTAAAGAAAAAGAGATATGAAACAAGAAAAATAGAAATGTAGAAACTTGCTTATTTTCGTACTAATTATGGCTTTCGAATGCTTCAGTGCGCTCTTCCACGAATGCTAAATCATTACAATATCACAGGAATAGATGTGTCTAATTTAAGTGCAATATACTTAGCGGCTCTTTGTTGTCGTATAAACTATAGATAGCGTTTTATTTAAGTGTAGGAAACTTTAGCGGATTTCTTTCTTGTAAATGCTAGGTCTCTTTTTAAGCTTTTTCTTTCTTATTTTTCTTTTTTATCGCTTGATTATACTTTAAATCAAGTGAAGTTTAAAAGAAAAGTCGAGCACTGTGAGGTGTGCTCGTTCTGCTGCTGTAATTCTTCATAAAGGGGGCGAAGGACCCTTCAAAGCGTCATAGAACGGCTTTTCCCTCCGCCACCTGTTACACTGTTCTGTGACGAAGCAAATAGAATAAATAAATAAATAAATAAATAAATAAATAAATAAATAAATAAATAAATAAATAAATAAATAAATAAATAAATAAATAAATAAATCGATTCAATTCAATTTATTATGCCTAAAACATTATGCTGGTGTTTATGAACTAAACAAAAGCTAAAACAGGCGACATAAGCAGAGTACCGTCATTGTGATTACCTGCACCACTAAGTTCGTGAGAGAAATAAATTGTGTCGCAAGCATGCGCGATCATGTACCCGTGCGCAATGTCCAAAGTAATCTGTTGCCTTACAATTAAAGCCGCCGTCTACTGTCCGGAGTGGGTGCCAAGATTATGGTACCAATGAAAAGGACATGTCTCAAAATGCTAGGGACCGTATGGTTTTAACCCTTAGATGATAGTGGAGAAAGAGAGCAGAAAAGTAAAGAAGGCAGGGACGTTAGCCGGAAAAGCGTCTGGTTAGCTGCCCTATGCTAACCTATGATGGCGAACAGAAATATCAGAGAGGAAGGGAAACGCGGTGAATGCGCGCGTGCGCGCAAATGACGCCACACAATCAAAGGCGTTCACAGTTAGATGAGAAATTATAGTTTTTATTCGGCACAGAAAGTCGCGGAAATATTACGTGAATGGACACACCACCGGGAAACATCGTGACGACAAAACATGCTCTTTCTCAGCAAAGGCTACTTCATCGCCAACACAGCCGCTCTTGGACCTTTAGTTTAATATATATATATATATATATATATATATATATATATATATATATATATATATATATATATATATAGGTGACCCTCAGAGAGCCGAAGATGCTTGCGTCATATGTTCTTGTCGACTAAGAGCTTGCGTACTGAGGCTGTTGTATGTGGTATGGCCGTACGTTGAGAAACATTATATCTATTTCTTCTTTACTCCTCAATAAAGTCTATTTTTATTCTTTCTTTCTTCAGAGTTTCTTTTCTTTGATCTAGTTAAAGTATTGACTTTACATAGTAACAAAGTGCCCTTTGCCTTATCATTCTATTCGCGATTGATTGATCAATGCATTGCATTTTCAATGTAGCCATATTCTGCTACTGTTCAGCAATGGTGTCATGATTTTGACAATTTGTCACGGCGGAGCTATTCGTCTGCTATTCGTATTATATTCTTCAAGTATCAATGAAACTTGTTTTTAAAACAGAAAACTTTTAGATCGCCGACGCACAAGCCTATGACAAGGGGCCGTCAAAGGTGAGTGAAGATCCCACGAAGTTTCGGCCACGCATGAAGTCGACTTCAACCTGAACTGACCTTTACTTCACTATAGTGATGGGGGGGGGGGGGGGGGGGGGGGGGTTGTGGTGAGCTTGGTAAACGCTAAAACAAATTGCGAGTGTGGCCAACAACTTTGATCTCAGCGCTATGTGCGGGTTTGAGGTTGAATGAGCTCGAATGCCTGGTGAGGTCGAGCTTTGAGGTAAAAGATTTCCGCAGCAGCTCACGTGCATATCTGCCACTCCTGAACGAATGAGCCAACGGTATTTAGTAAAAAAAAATTTTCTGATGGAATTATTTTTTCATCTTTATAGATATGGTCCGCATGTAGGTATAGCTTGCCTGGGCCATAAGATGCCTTGCTATGCCATGCCATACTGTTTTTTGCAGCTGAAACCTCCTAATAAACAAGCTTTTTTTTAATACATTATATTTAATGCGCTACGTCACGGCGTTGAGCACCTGTATCAGAGACATTTGCTCTGATTTAAGCGTAGGAAACAGTACGTTCACCATGGAGTATCCGACCTTAACTTCAATGACGAGATCGACGTGAGCCTGCTAGCGGTCGCTAAAAGTTGAGGTGAGCTCTCGTGAAAGCATGTTTGACTCATGCGGTACGTGATACTGAGATTGGGTGAGGTCGTCAAATTCGATTGGAGCTTTAGAACTTGAGGTGAAGACGAGCCTCGTGAGGTCGTGTGCCAAGCTTTGGGCGTAGTATCTAGAGATTTATCCTTCCTAAGCTGCCGGGGCTTTTTTTTTTTCGTCTTTTCATTTTAAGTAAAGGCGTTATAAATCAAATAAAATCACATCCCGTAACACAAATATCACATTATATGCCTCGTAAAGAGTTAGCCTCGTATCGTTGCCGGTCTCTGGATGCTTTTGATGCGTTACAAGCCCAAAACGGCGTCATCAAAAGCTAACGGCTCGATTTCAATTTGCTCACTGAGTGTGCCGTTTTAAATTGTCTGCGGAGAGCGAAACACAGTGGGCGCTCTGCTTTCGTCACTGGTCAGCCCCTCGAAACCCGCGGGCACAAACAACCTCGTAAACGGGGTTGGGGGCTGCTTCAACTGCGTAGCGATTTCCCATGCGACATCCAAAATGAGCCGGAGAGGTGGGGATGCCCTCGGGGTGAAGAGGCCTTCTCATGCCTCCTCTGTATATATCAAGGAGCTTCCTGGAAACACTGCACTGCCCTTACGCTACCGTCTTTTCATTTACACTTTGTAAAATCTAATATTAGGCTACCTTATAAGTCGGTCAACCTTTCACATTGATTCGTCAGAATATTCTAGAACAAAGTCTATAACGCTGGTTTTATTGGGGACAAGTTCCCTGTGAATAGGGCTATTTGAGTGGCGTAAATTTTGTCTCACGAGAGCATCATGACGACATTGTCGTGTCATTGATATTTTCTGTGCTTTGGCATGTTGCTCCTTTCTCTTTTCAATTTATTATCATGATACCTTTTCCATCTTAGGGACATTTTATACGCTTTTCCTTGAAGTGGTCTATTTCAACATGAGCAGAGGATAGTCATGCTCATCACAGCTCATACGCTGACCCTGCATTACGCATAACTGGTATAGCTTTGCGACTTTATGCCAAGTTAATTTTATATCTTTAGAGTTTAGATAGCCTGTTTCTTTCAGTCTAAGCGACTGTGAAAGTTTTTAATTATTGCTATTGTGTTCTTTTTCTATTTATACTGTTCTCTCGAGTAGTGCTTTTTATATGTGCGTGTGTTTGCCCAGATTTTGGGATAGAGAGCTGTTCAGTGGCCAAATTCCCCATATCGTCGCAGTTAATAAGCAACAAATATACAAGGTGTTTCAGCGAACACTTCCGATTTTTTTTTTTTTTTTTTTTTTTTTTTTACAAATTGCATATGGCAGATAGCACAGTTCTCGTCCATGAGCTGGGCTACTTGCAGAGGCGGGCATTACTCGCACAAAAAATTTAAATGCATAATCGACTAAGTAACCAAAAAAATATCACCGGTCCTTCCCCCCCTGTCGAGCACAATGCGGGTAGGCGAAGCTTGTCGTGTGTGTACCTGACCTAATAATTTTCCTTCAATTTCCGACTACTTTTCCTTCCCTTTGGTACAACGTTTCCTTCCGTTGCGTTGTACGATACTCTGCACGTCTTTGTCCCCCCCCCCCCCCCCCCCCTTAAGAAATGGCTCATACCCCCGTAAACGCGGCGGGCGTATGAGCATTCTTCCGCAAAGTTCAGGAATCAATATATCGAAACTGGCGTCATACTGTGAATTCGTTCCAAGTGGATCCGCCTTGCGAACTCCACGGCTACAGTTTGTAAATTGCAATATGTGGCATAAGGTAATTAGTTAAAACGTAATTAGCGAATTATTGTTAGTTAGTCGATTATGCGTTTCAATTTGCTCTGCAGGTAACGTCCGCCTCTTCGAGTAGACCGGCTCATGGACTAGAATTGTGCTATCTGCCACAGGCAATTTAAACCAAATTTTGAAAGTGTTCGCTGAAACATCTGGTATAACGCTCGTCAAGTTGAAAGTATTAGGTACCTCGAACGTTCGCAAACGTAAAAGAAGGTCAATTCTGAACTTACTATCCAATTTGTGTAAAACTACTACTTGGCACCCACCTTGAGATGGTTAGGCCCTTAGCGCCATGCACTAGTCGTTACCCTTGTTTTTTCACACTTCACCGCATGCTTCAATCTCACACTGATCACGTTTAACCACCACCAACTAACACGCAAGGTCAACTAACACGCAAGGCCAACACGCAAGGCCAACTAACACGCAAGGTCACCTTCGGTAATATTGTAGAGTATGAAGCACTCTCACAAAGGGCTTCAATTCATTTTTTACCGGACGTTGAAGTTGTGATAAGCTCGCTATAATATATTTCTTTACCTGTGTTTTGATTATTAAACATTTTTTTGAAGTATGTGCTTTGTTCTGTTGTTTTATGTGCATCGGCATGCATGAGGCATTATGCATGAAGCACTGCCGATGGTTCATTGGAGAGAGGAATATATATTGGGCCAACTGGACAGAAGAGGATTTCGACACGCTGTGTGTGCAAGATTTAACGTTCCGCAAAAGAAGCGGGTACATCGTGGGAAAATGGTGCCGCCTTTTCTCGCGTTTTTAGGTTAACGTGAACAAATGGACCAGTGGGAGCCCGATTTGCGGTCTGCACAGCGGTGCTAAGGCGGAGCAGTTGTCGGCGGTGACTGCGAGGCTATCACCACACGTGGCAGCAACTACACCCATCGTCAACAGCAGCACTTAAGAAAGGAACAAGCAAAGTAACACAGAAGACACATGCTGCCCACCAACTGAATTTATTGCATGGAAACATCAGGTTATATGTCCCACCACGTCACGCCTGGAACCTTCACGTGCGCACACACTCCCACAACCAGAGATCAGACACGAATAATTTTAATATCATGGCACAACTTTGGAACCAATGTTCGCATAGTGCCATATCTACCTTCGAAGAAGGCCACTTCGTGATCGCATAAAGCAATGGAGGGTTGCCTAGCACACGCGTCACTACATTTTATTATTCTAAACGCTTCGGCTATTTCACGTGTTACCCTTTCCCTGTGCCTGTAGGTGACCTTTGTGTCTTCCAAAATTGGAACACACCCACAATTTGTCTAGCGAGGTGTGTCTGTGCAGCGCCTTTCAACAAACGTTTATGTTCCCTTAGCCTCATGTTTACGAATCTCCGGTCTTTCCCACGTACGTACCTGCCACCAATAGAGAACGGCACTTCATACACCACACCTTCCCTACATGGACCGAACTTAATCTTATGCTTAATAACGCAATGATCGTCATTGGTGGTATTCAGCACATGCCCTCTGTTCTTTTGATTGTCCCTGTTTTTCGTGGTATTGCTGAAAATGGATCCTTACCAACTTGCCCACTTTGCAACTATACATGACCATCTAACTGCCTTTGTACCTTTACTCAGCAATCTTCCTCTCAAGTATTCATCCGTATAATAATATAGGAAAGCTTAAGAGCAATTTAGCACTTTTTGCATGGCTGCTCGTGCCTTTCAGCGCTTGTGATCATTGCTTAAAAAACTAGCGAATACCAGGGGAGAGCAAAAAAGAAAAGAAAAAGAAATTGCTGGCTCCCCCGTAATCGAGAGCAGATGTAAGCATGAAATAGCTACCGGCAAAGAAGATTGGTTGGAGATGATACGTACTAGCCACAATCTTAAAATGGGTGCAGTGCAACTTCGCAACGCCACACCCCACCACACCACACCGCAGCACACCATACTGTGCACTGGTCGACATGGACGCTGCCCAGCTAAAAGAAGAAAACCGGCTGAAGGCGGCACGACAGGCAGCGAAAGACGCCAGGGAGACAGAGCGCACTCCCCAGCTAGAAGAGGAAAAGCGCCTGAAGGAGGCGCCACGCAGAGTGGCGCCATCTCTCGAGGCGACGCAAAACCCGCGCCGCTGAACTCACGAACCGCTGGCGTTGAAAAGAGCACAGGCAACCCTGTCTCAGCGCCAAAAGACGACAATCAAGTGTATGGTGCCCTGTATCTGCCTTTTCAACGTCGCCAATGGAAATGACAAAGAAAATTTCAGCTTACTAGAAGTCACATCCTGAGTGATATTGCGAACAAACATTAGGAAGAACTCGGAAGCAATATTTTTTGTAACTTGTTTGGGCAGTAACTAGCGTGTGCAATGCGGTCCTGTACAAAGGGTTGGGGGCCAGAGACCGTATTTTCTTAACTTTTGACTGGTTGCCCGGATAATCTCGTTTTATTCTCGCAACGATGCCCGGATAACGGCTCTAGCTTTTGGCTCAAGGTCACTTGAAGGTCGCCGACAACGGGAGCTAAAAGCATTTCATGCATGAAGAGAGGTAGACCGCTGCCTTCAGCCCATTATCGGTGCCAAACTTTAGGTGCGCGCCGAGAGCCGCTTAAAGGGGCCCGAAAAAACTGAAGCCGCTTCGCAGCAGATCCTGCGAGTACGAAAAATGTGAAATGGACTCAAAAGAACCCGTACCATCGCTTTTTTTTTTTCTTTTCACCCATGTAGGAGCCGTGCGCATCTTCGAGGAACTTCGGCAATCCGCGCTTTTGCGAATACGGAGTCGCAGCGGTGCACGATAAGGGTGCAGAAACACAAACGGTGCCTGAAAACACTGTAATTTACGATGAGTAAGATCGCTTTTGTTTTTGACGCTTGTGTGTCTGCACATTTAGATGACACAGTTGTCGCGCTACAACGTGACCGAAAAACCTATTTTACGGGGTACTTGCCTGTCGGACAACCGCAGCTGACGGCGCAGCTCCGAGTTGCATGGATCGCTTGTCGATAAACGTTATCCGCATGTCTGATTCTTCGGGCTTACGCGACCGTTGGCGTCTCTTCCCTCGAGCACTCCGAGGCGGCAAGCTTCGCAACAAGCATAGACGAGTGTGAAGCGCCGAAGCCACCGCAAGACGCGTGACCTCGTTCGAAAGAGACGCATTTCTCATGTTCGCCGCACGCCGCAGGGACCAACTTTACATGTTTTCCCGGCACCTTGGGCCATTTTAATTTTCGAATTAATAACAGGCTCGCGATGCCGCACTCCTGCGGCAGCCTCTCTCTCTCTCCCGCGCGGTGCTTCCACGCCCGTTTCCAGTTTGTGATATAATAACACTTTAATCTCTACTAATTACTGACTATTGCCTGCCATGGGGTGGAGGGTGGGGGGGGGGGGGAAGCGCACAGGCGGCTAGCCCACAAAGGACGAAGCCGTGAAGGCCTCGGCCGTGCATGCATCTGAGCAGCGAGGAGGCAGCAGGTAACAACTATGGGAGGCGCCAATGAGGATTATTTGTCAGCCATGAGTTATGGCCGCGGCTGTCGAATTTGCTTCGCGTGCTTCGAATAGTTCCAATTAGTGGAAACGCTTGCGGTGAAGAAAAGAGGTGCCCCCCCTCTCTTTACCACTCGCTCCACCTACCCGCGGGTCTTGTGCGGGCCTGACCACCACGCGGGTTGCTTCCTGAGCGCCGCACGGCTTGGCGTGACGCCGGCTTCCTGAGGCCTCGCTCAGAGGTGGGTGGCGCGCTTGCTGGTGCGCATGTTTCGCGCTTTCTCCTCTACTTCGCTCACATTCACGCTTTCTGGGGGAGAAGGGGAGTTTTACTCATTAAATGTGATGCTATCGCCACGCGCTCGCTTCGTGGCACCCCGCCGCTGTCGGAGCCGCACAAAGCCCATACGGAAAAGTGGGGAATAAAAAACTGCCTTCGGAGTCGTGAACAACGTGTTAGCGCGTTCGAGCATTACAGCGCGGGCAAGGCGAAAAAGAAAACGCCATGAAATAAATAAACAAAAAAAAAAGAGAGAGATCCAGTTAAATTATGGGCGTGATGTCGGCCACGATAAAAGCGGACTGGGTTGCCTATAAAATAGCGCTGAGGTTGTATTGATTGTAAGGAGACGGTCACGCCAGTTCAACTCGATTGAGGTTTCGCGTGCGGCGCTTGGTGTTTCACTTTCGCCGATAGCTCTGCATAGTTAAGTGTGACTGATATGCGCGCGCGTATATTGATGCTTCTCGCCAACCGCGCATGTGGTAGCTTCTTGCCAGCTCAAAGCCGAAAAAAAAAGATAAAGAAAAGAAAATGGCATACTAAAATGCGAGTGACAGGCAAAGTCGCCAACAAACGCGTGGGCGATATTTTTCTCTCAGCGTTGACGGGACAGTATTGCACGACCCATAACTGTATGCTCCTGAGTGCAATGGTAACTGATGCCCACTTTTCAGAACTAAATTTCTTGCTTCAACTAGCACAGCTGTCGTCTGTATTTCGGCTTACAGATTATATTGAGGTGCGACAGAACGACAATTCTGCCATGAGCCGGCGCCGTCCAGTTTGCCCAGTTCAAGAACAGGTGTACTAAATTAAATGAAATTCTGGGATTTACCCGAAACCACTCCGTAGTTGATGAGTCACGCTTTACTGGAAGGCTACAGATTAATTTTTAATACCTGGGGTTCCTTAACGTGCACCTAAAGTACACGAGCGTTTTTGTGTTTTGGCTCTATTAAAATGCGGCCCACACGACCGGGAATCGAACCCACGACCTCGTGCTCAGCAGTGCAATACCATAGCCACTAAGCCGCCACAGCGGGTCAAAGAACTGATGGGGCGTCTTTAGCACGTGAACGTACTATACGCAGAATATATTTAAGGCAGTGTGGATAGCTTACGTAAAATACGAGTAAAGAAATGCAGCACAGCGATAAGAAGGCACATTTCTTTATTTGGATTCTCACCTTTATAAACTCTCCCGGAACATTTCCTATACGTCTGCCTTTGTCCGTAGCAAATGCTTGCACCGCAAGGCGCAACGCTGATACATGTCTTGTTGCATTCTCGTGTCAGCCGAATAGGCGTATCGTTGTCCCACGTTAAGAGACACGAGGCGAGCTCACCATTAAAGAAAGATGAACAGCGCCTCGTATTAAGAATGACACAGCAAATGTGCGCCCCTCCCTCCGTGCATGCACTCTGCTTTCCTTTGATTCTGCTGGCTTCCTGATTTCGTTTGCTCCATTAAAAATTCATCACTTCTTTTTTTTTTCTCGTAATGTCAGGTACGAAAGAAAAAAAAAAAAGAAAAAAGGCCACCAAGTCGGCATCTCCGACGAGATTGCTAAATTGAGCCGGAGTGTCACGGGCAATGTAGCCGCGTGCTGTTCTCCTTCCCCGGCGCGCCAGGTGAACTCCACCTATTTCGGCTGCCGGGACATGCTCAGCCGGCGACAAAGAAGAGATTGGAGGAAGCAAGAATTGCGTACACGTTCCAAGTGACACGGAGCGCAATTACAGGTGTTTCGTATCTGCGAGAACGTCGTTAACCCCAGGGCGCTGTAACTGTAGCGGAACCCAGAAGTGAAAGAACTCGAGAGAAAGAGCTTTTTCTAAATTTGACAGCAGCGCGGGCGAAGGAACAAAGACAACTTGGTTTCGGGCCGGCCGACTTCTCGCCATTTTCTTCCTCTTACCTTGTCTTCTCCTTCAACCGTTTCGGATGTTCTTATTAGCTTTTATTACTGCGATAATCGCATCACTTCTACCCTGTTTTTGTCGCAATTTTTCTCGTCCTTGCCGGTTGCTCCGCTTTCTAACACGCGAAGCGCTGGAGACGTTGCAAATGTGTCTCGTTATCGCCTCGATCTGATTTTTCTTATACTCGCACCTTTTTTTCCCCTCCCTTCCCCCTCTCTGTCTTAGCATAAAAAAGCCATTTCAGGCCCTTGCGCTTGGGCACACTAGGGGGAAAAAAAAAAAGAAAGAAAGAAAAAGAAGGCCAAAGACGGGGGTAAGGCGAAGAGCGAAATCACAGTTGCATGCTCAGTCAGAAGCTAAAAAGACGAGGGGCGCCAGCGATAGATGCCTTAATTGTAGCAGTGCACCTAATGGTTCATAATCTGCGCACCGTCCTATGCGAATCAAAGCGGTAGCGTTGAGAGTGCGGGATAGTGGTGGAAGACGCCATAAAGAACAGCGACTGGAAGAGGGTTGGGGGTGGGGAACTGCGCAAGATTGAAGATTCTTAATCTCCTATTCTGGGAGTATCGTTAAATTACCCACGCATGCAGGGAGATCTTCTTGACTGTGTATTCCCTGCGCCCTGCCTCCGATGGAGTCATTCACTTTTCTTATTTATATATATTTTTTTTGTTCATCCTCTCCCGCCCTTTCGAGCCCTTCGTTCCTCGTCGTGAAACGCTGCGTTTGCGCGCAGGGAAGCGCCCCATTTTTTTTATGCCTCGATGTATGGGTTGACGACATTACTAAAACTTCGCCGTGCATGCCTGCCCTCGCTCTGTTTAATTTGCCTTTCACCTCTGTAACAACTCGGTTTGTTGTTATTGAGAGACAGAAAAGAAGGGGGGCGTACGCGGGGTCGTTTGAATAAATGACGAGCCGACAGAAGCCGAGCTGCCACTCGAGGTTCAGCGCAGGCGCAGCGATAAATGAGACGCGCTCACTCGGAGCGCACCGGTTTAAAAGAGGGTGGCGCGGATGAAGGCGCTTGAGTGCGCGGCGGCCTCCAGTGGCGCGCCTGTTTAAACGTCGTCGTCGTCGCAGTTGGCGTCACGGCACCTACGCGGCTAGCGCCGACGGCCGGGTCCAGTTAACGCGCGGGATTAGCCCCGTGGCGCTTCGGCCGGAACGTTTCTTTTTCTTTTTTTCGGGACGATTTGACGCCCGTCTTTCCGGCGATTGCGGAGCCTAGCAGTTCGTAGTCTCTCGTGCTTTCCACCGCTCACTCCTCGCCAAGAGGTCGGGGTCTGAACCGTGATAATTTGTATTAGCACAGAATGTTAAATGTCTATGTCCCTCGCTTTTTCGTTTTATTTTTTTTTTCTTAGTCGCGCTGCCCTTCCTTTATTTTCTGACGCTGATTGCCGCCATATTCAGTTGCATCCGACGACATAAATACGCGAGATATCAAGAGCGAGGGACAGAGGACGCACCATGCGCTGCTATATATAGCTCCTGTGCTTCAAGAGTATCACGTTTGGCAGTGGTGCCTCCTGAGTGCTGCTCCAGGAGATAACCGCACCTTCTTTATATTTGTTCTGCTCACACTCCAGTGATGGCGCTTTTAGAACTCGCATGGGCAAGATAGCTCCTAGAAATAAAAAAAAATATATATATATATAATAAAGCCTCTCGTTCGCACCCGTTATTTTTCTGGTATTTTCTTCTGAAATTTAGACTCATTCATATAGGTCTTACGCGTAGTAATATTAGTAGCAATAACAACAACGACGACAATAATAATAATAATAATAATAATAATAATAATAATAATAATAATAATAATAATAATAATAATAATAATAATAATAATAATAATCAGAAACAGATACGGGCCGTAGAAGCTAGAATGTAAGGCTCTGGTTGAGCCCATTCGCCATTATGCATAGAGAAAAATGCGTCAAGGATACTACTAGCCGCTGATAAAAATGGGGAGGAGGTGTATAACTTTACCTGCTGATTCGTAAACAAAACGTATACTAATAAATAAGTACGATTTTCACTTAATGTTATCGCTATTTAATGGCTCGGTTCAATTCTGTCTGCTTAAAGGCAAATTAGCAATACGCTATGCCCGAGCGGGAGCGTGTTTCACCGTGTTTCGTAAGAGGTATCCTTGACACTATTGGCTTTGTTCCACAACACTTCATTATACAACGTTCTGCTGCCATTTTGAATATTAGCTATACGCAAGCGACTGGTAATTCTGTCGTAGCCGGCGAGCGTCTGGTGACCGCCATGTGCGCCCCGGGACGGCGCACCGAGTAACGAAGCGCTCCGCTAAGAAAAGCGAAGTGGACGGCAGCATGCGGAGACTTCCGGACCGGTGAAAGACGTATACAGCAGATCCTCGTCGAAGTTGTCTCGGAATATTGGGGGGCTGTAATCATGCGCGCGCGCTAAACGCCAGTAGGCGCGTAATAGGCGCGCAAGCGTGGGTAGTCCGCTCCGCGCCTGAGACTAATGGTAATCGCCGGGAACGGGCAGCTGCAGCGGCGCGCGAAGGAGGAAGGGAGGCCGCGTGGCCGCGCTTATCCCTCCCCTCTCCAGCTCGTAACGACTCTGGCTCGGTTTGCGATCTGTTGAAACAACACGCGTGTTTGTTTTGTCAATTCGGTAATTGCGTGATGACTGGTTTCGTGAAAGGTTCACGGAATGACCGAGAGCCACCGGCGCTCCTGTTCCCCTGTTATCGCCGCGCGGCGTCCACGTGTCGTCCGGCCGCGCAGCCGGCCGCGCACATAGTATACACAGCGGACGCGTAGGCGTGCCTCTCTATCGGTTGATGTAATAGTGTTCAAGCCGCACTTAACTTTATTGCCGCCACATTGTACTCTGTGCGTTTTAAGCGGGAAAAGGAGGCGCCATTAGAACTGAGTGAGCAACGGAGAGGCCAGCGCAACCAGTGTCAGCTTTGTCGAAGGGAAAAGAGAAAGCAAATGCAACGTATACAGGGCTCGGGAGAGTTCATTCTCGTTTTCCTTGTCTGTCGTTAACGTTGTTGGCAGCGGTGACGAGCGTGCGTGTGTGATAAGTCCGAAGTAAGTGCTGTGCGGGTGACCGGGATTCTCCGCAGCGGCCGCGACGGGGCGTTGCGGAAGGCCTCAGCAGTAAAATTGCGCAAAAAAGGCTCCACGGAGATGTGATTGGCGACGGGCAGTGAACTAAGTACAGACGCACAAAAAGGAAAAAGAAAAGCAGCAGTGGTATACGTTACGCATGTGCCTTCGGCCTTCCTTCAGTGTATGCCGTGCCACGCTATAGCGAAACTACAAACTGTCACATAAGGTTACCGCTTCAACAGCCCAGAAGTAACCCGTACACTAAAGTCCGCTTACCGAGCACATCTATGCTGTAGAAAGTAAACAGGATGAACTCTCTGGCGGAGAAAGAACTTTCCCGAAACTTCTCGCAGCTTGTTCGGTCTGCGGGAAACGGGGAGGTAGGTGGTTCCGAGGGAGCGCGCACCCGTGGCTTGCAGGCGGCGCGACCGCAGGCGACTGGATCAACGCCGACTCCGCCCAACGGTCATTGTGGGCAACTGGTCGAAAGGCTGGCATTGTTAATTGGCACAAGCGCAGCGCGCAGGTCATTAGCTCGGCGAATGGCAACCAGCCGAGCACCTGACACGTCTCCCCGAGTTTTAACGGCGCTGCGCCGCGAATCTGCCGCGAACACAGAGACAGGCGATTCTCTCGGTCGGGGTGGACATAAAACGCAGCTGCTCGGAATCTGCCTGGCCGGAATGACTGCGGCGCGTAATGCCGGAGGAAGTAGGACTCTCGGTGCGTGGCGGGCATAGCAGCTCGTTTGCGTGGCGAAAGTCCCTGCCCAGGGAAACTCGGCAGCCCTGCTCTCTCTCTTTGTTATCTCGCGCTGATGTTGGCTGCACCAGCGCTTGAGTTTTATGGTCATCGCCGGGTGGGTAAATACTCCCTTCGGCGGGAAACGCGAGGCAGTGGTGTTCGCATGGCGGCGGCCGCGCTTGGCAGTCGCGCACACTCGCAAAACTGCGTTCCTGTCGAGTGGAGCAGCGAGCGCTTAATGAGCGGAGGAGCTGTGCCTGTGGAAGCCCCGGGAGCATGTACGGCTGCGATGATGCGCAATTCGCCCGCGCCGTCTTCGCGACCTGTACCTTAACAGCGCTGCGCGGTGCTGGAAGTCCAGAAGCGACCTTTAGTGGTAGCGGCCGGTCGTGTACACACCTATAATGACGGTGTGTCCTGATTCCTCAGTAAAATAATGGTCATCACCCGCGTGCTACACTGAAAAATCTTATTTCCTCTTTCTATTCCCCCTTTCCCTTACCCCTAGTGTAGGGTAGCAAACCGGACGCTCGTCTGGTTGACCTCCCTGTCTTTCCTCTCCTTGCTCTCTCTCTCTTAGGACCATAGGGTAGAAATTCTTGCAGCGTGTGCTGGCGGGCCATACACGTTAAAAGGCATTTGTATCGTTGTTAGTCACCACCTTTCAGTGGCATGCGTGTGACACCATTCACCCTTCAAACATGTAGTCCTTCAAGCTTGGGTAATACATAGCGTGTCTTCCAAGTGGGGCTTACTCACTCCGTGTAATATGTCAAATCCATACTCTCTGTACTTGTACATAAAAATCGAAGCAGTTTCAAGTTTACGGCAACTACTACAATTTTGCTTACGTCTCGTACTTATACTCTGCATGCTTCAGTTGACGAGCATCGCAATTTTCTACGAGTACTTCCTCCGATGGAAGTACTCGTAGAAATGTTGCGTGCACGCTTAACCCCTCTCTCCCTTTTGTTTTCTGCTTATCTAAAGATCGCGCAATGTCAGGTCGTTAATCTTTTCTTTTAATGTCGTCAGATACGTGAAACATCGCTGCACAGTGTCGGGACCTTTCTTACAAAAAAAAAAAAAAAAGAAAAGAAAGAAAGAAATGAAAGGAAAAGAAAATAAAGTAACAGGGAATAAGGGGGCTGCAGCACTTTTTTACTGAAGCCATTCTCCCAAAGTTGTGTTTCGTCTCGGCCTCATAACTCCCAGCACCTATAAAGTTTATCTTCCCTCTTTATATTAACCTTGCACACCCAACAGCTACTTTCCACGTGTCCGCTTTTGCTGTTGACGTTGTCTTGCATTTCACAGAGCATGACTCGTGTTCAGGGGCTGTCTGTGAGCGGTCTTATATTTTTCTCCTCCTTTAATATCTTCGTTCCTTCTCGGCGTACCCGACTACATAACAACACGAAGAGGAAAAGAAATGTAAAGAAACCGTTGCCACAAATCATAAACACGGACGCAGCGGCGACAGAAACTGCTGGCTGTTCTGCGAAGTTGCACCGTCTTGGCGCTGTATTTATGTGGGCCTGTACCGAGGCAATGTTTGTAGTCGCCGTCGCGCACACACACATATTAGAATTGCTGTGTACCGCGCTGAGCCAAAACAAAAGAGGGGAAAAGCGCCTACGCGCCTGTCTGCTGCGCCATCGATCGCAGCAGCACTCGAGAACAGGACAAATTTTGAAAATGTCGTCTTTCAAGTGCTTCTGACGACAGACTGCGTGAGGCTCTGGCGGGTGCTGCGGCAGCTTCGATCCGAGTTCAGCAACTTCTGTCGCCTTTATGTATCCCTCGAATTTGAAGGCAGGAGTCATGCTCGCGTTGTCGCGCTTAACAACGGTGAAAAAAAAAGAAGGAAAAAAGAAAAGTGAGTGAGAGAGAAACGCACAGTAAAGGAGAAAAGGAACGAATATATAAAAAGAAACTGCTAAGACACTTTCCCAATAAGACAGTTAGTCTCGTGTAATTGAGTTGAAAAAGAGAAAGAGGAATGTTTGATGAATGATAGAGAATGAAGCATGCCTGCACGTATTTAGTTCATTGAACCATTCATAGCGTGTATATATATATATATATATATATATATATATATATATATATATATATAAACGAAAACAATTAAGCTGCTGTGTTAGTAGGCTCGCTTATGCTTCAACAGGAAAAGAAAAAAAAAACTGATATCATAGAACCATCGACCTAATGAAATAACTTTGTTCTCTGGTGAAGTCACGTTCATTAAATGAAGACGACACCAGGCGCTTTAATAGGACGAAAAGGGAAGTTGACATCTCTGCGCGACAATCTGTCACTGGCTATCGTGCTGTACATTGTTGTCAGTTCCACATGAATCTTAACTACCGGGGTTACGTAGTGGCTTTGGCGTTCCGCTGCTAATAAAAGCGCGAGGCCGCAGTGTCAAACCCCGGCCACGGCGGATACATTTCGATGGGGGTGAAAGGCAAAAACTTCCGTGTACCGTGCATTGGGTGTACGTTAAAGAACCCCAGGTGGTCAAAATTAATCCGGAGTCCCCTACTACGGAATGCGTCATAATCATATCGTGGTTCTGACACGTAAAACCCCAGCAATTAATTAAATAAATTATTCCACCTGAGTTTTGCTTCAAGTGCTTAATAATGTCTTTATTGAAAGCAAATAGAACGAATAGAAGAGTGCACGAAGCACTTGCCCACTTCTGTATAAAGCTGTCCTGCTACAGGGGCGCAATGGACGGCCTCAGTTGCTTGTGCAGATTCTCTATACCGACCATTAGAATACGTGCATTTATGTATTTATGTGTATGTTCCAATGGTCACTCATAGACACTGCGAAATATAATGCTGTGATTAGTTTTAACCAGGACTTTAATAACTTTCTTCACAGAATTTGAAGACGCATTTCTAGAAAATTGTGTAAAGCGCAGTATTTTTGCTGAATGGCTGTCACTTCATTACTACTACATGTACTAGGCTAGGCTTAGGCTAGTACTGGACTAAGCTATAAGCTAGACTAACACAAAGGTCAAGACACTTCTCTAGAACACGCTCCGGGCAGCCAAAGCAGCTTCCTGAGCATGAGCCGACAAGCAGAGTAAGAAGCGACACTGCACCTCGTAAATGTATGCTGTGCATGGTCACACCCAACCGGTTTTGCACCAGCTGTTATCGCTTGTCGATAGCACAGTCCGAATAACGCATCTCGACGCATTCTAGACGAGTGTCTTGACCTCCGTATTGTAGTACTAGGCTTTATTTCCGGAGTTGGCAAATGTGCGCTGAAGTGAATAATGAAATCTTATTTAGGGAAGCGTTGTTACTTAGCTAAAATCAAACTGCGTTGTGTCATGCATGTCTGCCTCTTTAAGTATGATCCAGCTACCCGCCGCGGTGCATGGTTGTCGTTCTGCTGCATGAGCCCGAAGTCGCGGGCTTGCTCCGTGGTGGCGGGTTTGATTCCAGGCCGCGGCAGCGGCATCGAGATGGGGGCGGAATACAACAACGCTCGTTTCCTGAAAAAAGAAAGAAAAAAAGACGCTTCACAGAAGCACCTGATGTCAGAAGCTTGAAGTTCTCTTCTTTTTCACGCAGTGAGATAAGTGAGGTGTGTATGTGCCACACTTATCGTCAAAAACGATGCAGAAGAGTATCCTATGTATAGGGGATATGGTACTTCCAAATTGGATGAACACGGAAGAAATATTAGTGTCTTCAGGTGGCACCGACTGCCCCCTATGCCACGGTTGGTTGAACTCGGTAATACGAAAACCACTCACCACTGCGGTTCAGTCGATATGGCATCCTGCTGCTGAACACGAGATCCAAGTATCCATTCCCGCGGGTGCGGCCGCGGCGACGGCATTATGACATTTAGTTCTCGTGCGCAAATACACTCGTGTATCCATCAGTGCGTTTGGTACAAGAGCGTATTTTCGCACGACACTGTAATGCGACCGTAATAAACTGCACGTGGGAAAAATTAATCCCGACTTCCTCCACAGCGGTGCTTCGCTTCCCAGTGCACCTGTGCTACCATTAGACGTTAAAGGTGATGAATAATTGAATGGAAGAGTCAATATGTATGTCAGCAAAAGACGTATGTCAGCAAAATACGTGCAGTTGCAGAGGCCATGCTGCTGCTTTTTCGGCCGTTATAAGATAAATGTGAAGTTCAAATGCAGAAACGCACGCCGCGGAGCAATGTCAGGAACGCACAAGTCCAAACACAGGCGCATTGAACGGAAGATATCAGTAAGGCGCATGCTCACAGTCGCGGTCAATACGACGTTGCAGCCATGGAGTGATGAAAGTGCACATAATTACGCTCGCCCTAGAGACTTTAGTGAGTACACTGTAGCTTTTTGTGCGCCCTGCGATGCTGCCAATTTTAATATCTTTGTGAGAACTATAAGCCCTTATCCTTGTAATGCCGATTTTGTCTAGCTAAGTCTGAGTAATAAGCCGTGCCTGGCGGAAAGGGGTTGTGTACAACAATAGAGCTGCTATAGACGTCTGCGTCTGCATGACCTCGGGGACACTGCGAAGTAGTTTAGCAACGACACTTCTGCATAAAAAGCTCGCCTCGTACAGGAGGCGTCGAGCCCTAGACACTCGAGCTTATCATGTGTTAAAGCTGATGGAATAGTAAGTTGAAAATAACGATAAATAGTAATTTGAATTACCTTAGAATATTTGGCATGCTTGTCAAATCAGTTGCTCTTCCTCATATTTGGGCGCGAGGAAGTCCTTTGAAGCTGACATATTTCATTCATGGAAAGACTCTCGGGCATTCGCATTCTTCCGGTTAACAATTAGTGCTTTTTTTAATAGTCGTACATGTCTATAATAAGCTCAAATTTTTGGTAACGCTGTTTTCCTGTGTTCCCAGAAATCAGCCTTTCGCTTTCAGTTTCCGTGGCCGCCAGAAACCGGCTGTGTGAACGGATGCGTGCGCATTAAATCAGCTCAGAAGCAGGCCTTTCAAGGCACCCAATTAAAGTGGTTGCGTAGTGGAGCCGCGCAGCTCGGGCACGCATGTACGCGTATGTGGGGGACAGCAAAACTGGTAGCGGCATGATTTGTTTTTAATGTTCGCGCCATCTGCACCGCTGTGCGCGAGGCGTTGTTGCCCCAGCGGCCACGGAGGAAAACGGCAGCGTTCACCTGCGCACCGGCCGACCTGCGAGAGATTAGCGGCGCCGAGTTGGCAATGGCGCCTGACACGGTTTGCGCCGCGCGCGAACCGCAAGCCCCGCCTCAGGTGGTGGCGGTCGCGACTCGCGCGGTGGCCATCGGGCCAGGTGGCGCGCGCGCCCGCATCTTGTACAAGCTGTCTGCACTGGACGACGGCTCTTTTCACGGGGACAGGTGATAACGGGTCCGAGCCGCACGCTTTGGCTGCTCGCTTCTCGTCTAGCGCGGCCAGCTCTCGATTTTAACTGGAGACCGAGGAAAGCCTGTCGTTTGGCGAACACACGTTCCATGTAACATATAATATAGAAAGGGTTATTTACCTCTGATGTTGCATATAGGCCATTGAGGCGTTATCGAAACAAGGCGCAGCCTTCTGAAGTGCACAGGCCACTGCGCGAGTGGTTGGAGCTGCTGCTGCATGCGATGGGTAGTGGTATTCCGGAGGCATCACTGGCGTTCATAAGTGTTGGGAGGGATAGAGAGGGATTTTAAAGAGGAAGAGAGCTTGTGATAGTGGTTAAGCGAAATGCGGCACATGCGTAGTTAGAGTATATATATATATATATATATATATATATATATATATATATATATATATATATAAACTGGATTTTTCAATGGGCCAAGCGTATTTAGAAAAATCAGAAGCACAACTTCGCGGTTACCTTAGGTTTATTTACCCAACAGTTTCGGTCGGTGGACCGACCCTTGAAAAAGGTCGGTCCACCGACCGAAACTGTTGGGTAAATAAACCTAAGATAACCGCGAAGTGGTGCTTCTGATTTTCTATGTATATATATATATATATATATATATATATATATATATATATATATATATATATATTATTAAAGGGCTCACAGTTTGTCCGATGTATGCAAGTTTGCACACGGAGCATTCCAGTATATATATATATATATATATATATATATATATATATATATATATATATATATATATATATATATACTGGAATGCTCCGTGTGCAAACTTGCATACATCGGACAAACTGTGAGCCCTTTAAGAGAGAGAGAGAAATGGGGTGGGAAAGGCAGGGAGGTTAACCCGAAAAGATTCTGGTTTGCTACCCTGCACTGGGAGAAGGATAAGGGCAAACGAAAGATGGGAAGAATAGCGGAGAGAAATAGCAATGCCCCGAAAAAAAATGGAGGATGTTGGAAACGTGCGTGACAACTATAGTCTGTCAGATAGTCAACTCGAACGCACAAACTTGACGAGTGCTTTGACCGACTTGTGGTGTGACGACTGTATAGGCCGGCGTTCCAAGGACTGTCTGCTCTGAAAGCGGCCAGTCGTCAAGACGCGCCAGCGTGGTCGACTGCCTGTGTGCGCTGTATCGGGGACAACGGCAAAGAAGGTGTTCGATAGTTTCTTCGCTGCCGCAGTAGTCACACTGAGCCCTATCTTCACTTTTGATGTGGAAATCAAAGGATTTTGTAAAAGCGACGTAAAAGCCACAGGCGGCAAAGTACCGTTGTCTCGGGTCGGGATATAGTCCAGGTGGAGGTCGAAGTCCAAGACAGGGGTCCATATATATAGGGGGTTTTGCATGCCAAAACCAGTTCTGATTATGAGGCACGCCGTAGTGGGGGACTCCGGAAATTTGGACCACCTGGGGTTCTTTAACGTGCACCTAAATCTAAGTACACGGGTGTTTGCGCATTTCGGTCCACTCGATACAGACGTGTGTGCTAGAAACTAGGTGTGTTCCACAAGGATTGTCTGACATCGTTTGCAAGCACTCGAAGCTTCGCTGCTACATCTGTTCTTGACAATGGGATTGGTTCCTGCACGTCGTCTTCATGAGCAGATCGAGCAATTTAGTCGGCATGTTCGTTGCACATTACGCCACAGTGGCTAGGGAGCCACAGAAATGTAATGTCGCGTCGTTGCTCGACGAGGCGATGAAGGAGCTGTCTAGGACTGGTTGTTCATAGGGTCCACGGGGTAAGGAGGAAAGCAAGCAATGTAGAGCTGCCTTGGAGTGACCGAAAACACTCCATTTTCGAGGTAGTTCTTCACGTATTATGCGTAGTGCGCTACGAAGAGCAGCAATTGCTGCCCTTTCAGAATCTTTCCATGTCCAAGCACGTGAACATTCACGGCCGCTCCATTGATAAACTAACAGCCACTATACTATAAACGGGTTTCACTTCGCCCCCTGAAAGGGGAGTTCGTAAGTCATTTTGCATTCATAAGCTCACAGCTGTGTCATCAGGCATAAATGAAAGTGCACACAAGTTAACGTTTGTGCAGAATTTGCTATAGTTCTATACCTCCTTCACAACTTAGCTATGCCTGTTTACACACCTTTTTCGTTACAGCTTTTCTGTTGCGTTTTTTCTGCATCTATAGTGTGTCGCCTTACTACAGGTTAACACAACGTATCAAAGCGTTAGCTGCCATGAGGCAAGAATGGGAGAAAGTTGAATTTCACTTTTATTGATGAGGCCCAAAACCTGTACCTCTCTATTTACCGTAAAGTCCCTGGAGTAAGCATATGAATGTTTCGTGTTAATTGGCTCATTCTTTGACTTACATTTGTGGCGAGCCAGCCTTAGATTATATTGCACAAAGAAGAATTGTCATGCGTAAGCATTTCTCTTTTGCTAGTGCACGCACGAGTCCATGATTGGCGGGTTGGCGCAGCCTTCCCTTGAGCCTGTGCATATAAAGTTCTGTCATCCTTTTTTTTTTTCCGCCACTATGTGACCTTTGAGTTGATAGTTGACACTGGTTGTTGCCCTGTTTGTTTCTTCTTGTGTCCGTGTTTGCACGCTTGCCTTTCAGTGGCACGAATCCCTACACACACTTGCTCAATTTTCAGTTCTCTTAAACATCCATCCTTAATTGACCAAGTGGGTAAATGAAGAGACTGCAAGTTGAAACTCTCTACTATGCCCGCACATTTTCTTCTTTTGTTTTGGTATCGTTGACAGTTCCGCTGAAATAACCGGTTACCGAATTCTTTCGAGGGTTCAGTACGTCCTTGTGAGCCGACAGTTTTCGCGGGTCACAAAGGAACCAAAGCGAATGACGAAAACATATCGTCGATCTTTGTCGCGGAACACGAAAGGCAACACGCGAGGCTCATGATCACAAAGGGTTTGTCATAACAAAGGGGGGAGTTCTTTCATCCGGGCAAGCCGTACCCCAGGGCCACAATGGAAAGCATGCGCACGCATATACGCGAAGGAAGCCGTGGCCCGCGTGCTCGACGTCAGCCTGTCAGCAACACCTCCGCGCGCCACTGAAGCAACAGCTCCGTGGGACCGACGCCAGCTATTCGCGGGTGACCATGCAAGCGAGGCGCGCCGAAAGCACGAAAAAGAACAGAAAGAAAGGGTACGGGGACGCTAACTAAAACGTCCATTCTGGTTAGACATGCGCCGGGAAGTCAACTGTGAACCCGCGGCCGCTCCCCACGCTTGCGTACGCGGGTGGGCTGGATGGCAAAATACTTTGACAGTTTGTGATTGACGTGTAGGCGGCTTCGACGTGCACGGGCGCGCCTAGCACCTTCCTTCGGTGCTAGCCTCTGCAGCGTCCTCCCCACTTCTCCCATTTTCCTCTCTGTTCCAATCCTGTGGCGTCCCCTGTTCTATTTATTTTTTTTTTTTATTTCCAGCAAACTGACTCAGGCTTTTGCGATCGACTGACCGATTTTATGGGTCTGTTAACACGACCAGAGTCCTTCCCTGCTTAATGCCAATCTTGCTGGCTTTCGAGAGGGGGCAGCCAGGGTAAAAAAAAAAAAAAAATGCTGTGTGGGAAGCCCGTTGTTCTGCCGTCGTGCGCTTTAGCTATACGGAGGCATGCCCTCCCCGATGGGCCAGCCGAGCGATTTGACAACGCAGGCTATTTCACGCGCTAAGTGGTGTCTCAGTAACTCTGGTCTCAGTGAGACGTGCGCGCTGAAGTCAGTTTGTGGAAAAAATTATTATTATTATCATTATTATTATTATTATTATTATTATTATTATTATTATTATTATTATTATTATTATTATTATTATTATTATTATTATTATTATTCATTCAGAAGTGTTCGAATCTGTATTGCATTCCCTGCTTTGTGTTAGTATCAAGAACCTTTTCATAGATGAACAGCATGACTTTGTATCAGGCCACTCCACAACAATGAACTTGGTCACATTTATGACCCATGCTTCCGCTGGGGTACATATCATCATCAGCTTATATTTATGTCCACTGCAGGACGAAGGCCTCTCCCTGTGATCTCCGATTACCCCTGTCTTGCGCTAGCTGATTCCAACTTGCGCCTGCAAATTCCCTAACTTCATCACCCCACCTAGTTTTCTGCCGTCCTCGACTGCGCTTCCCATCTCTTGGTATCCATTCTGTAACTCTAATGGTCCACCGGTTATCCATCCTATACGCATTACATGGCCTGCCCAGCTCCACTTTTCCCGCCTAATGTCAACTAGAATATCGGCTATCCCCGTTTGCTCTCTGACCCACACCGCTCTCTTCCTGTCTCTTAACGTTAGGCCTAACATTTTTGTTCCATCGCTCTTTGTGCAGTCCTTAACTTGTTCTCGAGATTCTTAGTTAACCTCCAAGTTTCTGCCCCATATGTTAGCACCGGTAGAATGCAATGATTGTACACTTTTTGTTTCAACGACAGTGGTAAGCTCCCGGTCAGGATTTGGTAATGCCTGCCGTGTGCACTCCAACCCAATTTTATTCTTCGGTAAATTTGCTTCTCATGATCAGGGTCCCCTGTGAGTAATTGACCTATTAGATAAATACGTACATATGGTAGGGGCTAATTAGACGCTCTTTACTTTGACCTAAGTAAAATATTTGATGTAATTTGCATCCGCCGTAGTTGCTTAGTATAGCTATGGTGTTGGGCTGCTAAGCACGAGGTCGCGGGATCAAATCCCGGTCACGGCGGCTCAATTTCGATGAGGGCGAAATGCGAAAGCACCCGCGTACTTAGATTTCGATGCACGTTAAAGAACCACAGGTGGTCCAAATTATTCCGTAGTCCTCCCCACTACAGCGTGCCTCATAATCAGATCGTGGTTTTGACACACAAAACCCCATAATTTAAATATTATTTTTGTAGTTCTTTAACTTTGTGACGAAACTCAAGATCGATAAACGCACTGCACTCATTCCCAGTCCACTATACCGGAGGCTCTGCAGTTTTCTTGTTTATCTGGAAAAAGGCCTTGCATCGACCGTTTTTTTCGGTTAGTTCTATAGACAATAAAAAATGTTTTGGTTGTGCAACGTTTTGGACAAACAGAAAGAGGGAAAAAAAGAAAAAAAGTTATTACGAACAGAAACGTATACCCTCTAGTGTAGACTGTCTGAATTTTTTTTAATTTTCATGAACTCTATGTACTGTTGTAACAAATTTGCGCATCCAAGTGTAATGTCGCGCGCACTTTCCGTAACAGCATTACTTTTCTTTTATATCTGAATGTTATCGTATTGTAATGTATTGCCTTGCCAAATCTGCAGGGCCATGTCCCACAAGCCCTTGTTGGCTTAGACAGGCCTGATAATAACTCTGTAAACCTGTTGTGGCAATAAAGATATTATTATTATTATTATTATTATTATTATTATTATTATTATTATTATTATTATTATTATTATTATTATTATTATTATTATTATTATTATTATTATTATTATTATTGTTAACCCCCAAACATCAAAGTAGTGTGTAATTTCTACATCTTTTACCAAAACGCTCGTGGACTTCGTACCGAAGCACGTGAATTTTTCTGCAATATCATTTCGTCATATTTTCCAGTTTTTCTTATTTCCGAAACTTGGCTCTGCAGTGAAATTTCTCCTTCCCAATTTTGTTCCACCGCACTACAACGTCTTTCGCAGTGACCGGGACTTCAGTGGATCTAAACAAAAATTCAGAGCCCTTCCACTACAGTGAAGATGGAAGCCAGCGAAGCTGTGACTATGGTGGGTCTGACTATGCCTGTCAGGATCCCTTATTATCAAAACTCGTGGATCAACGACCCGCTGGACAAAAGACATTTGCCGTTGCCGAGGGAGTGAGGCTGCCTCCGTGGTCTTTAGCACCGGTATCCGTCATCGCATCTTGTACAGACGCTTCATTTGACGCCGTGGTGCAACCCTTAGGCGATTCTTGTGGGAAGAAAAACCTACTGGCACCTAATAGTATCGTATTTGTGAACAATGGTAGCATATTTTTGTGGGCGTTAAATTGTTCTGCTATCCCTGTGCGTGTTCCCGAACACATGAAGATTGCTGTCTTCTACGACGCCACGTGCAGTTCATCGATGGTCGTCAGGGACGAGGATTCCACTGAGGGACGAGCCGCCTGCCCTTACGTGCAGAAAATTCTATGAATAGTCAGCAAGTCTTTGTCTTCACGTGAACGGGACACGTAAGTGCAACTGCTGTCCCAGTATGCTTCTGTGTTCGACTTCTCTCAAGATGAGCACCGTACAACTATCCCATCCGCGCGTGCTCCTCATGGCATTGACACAGGATCGGCACATCCACTTCGGCAGAAGCCTATACCGAGTGTGTTCATCAGAGCGCAAGATTATTGCGGACCAGGTACAAGAGATGTTGAGGAAAAATGTCAGTCAAGAATCATCAAGCCTGTGGGCCGCACCTGTCATCCTGGTGAAGAAAAAAAGATGGCTCGTGGAGATTTTGTGTTGATTATAGGCGACTAAATGCGATTACCAAGAAGGATGTGTATCCGCTCCCGCGAATTGACGACGTAATAGACTGCTTACATTCTGCCTCCTACTTTTCGTCCCTCGATCTACGTTCAGGCTATTTGACAGATATACCTGTGGATCATGTAGATAAAGAGAAGACCGCCTTTGTTACACCGGACAGTTTATTCGAATTTAACGCTATGCCGTTCGGGCTCTGTAATGCGCCTGCCACGTTCGAGAGATTCATGGACACAATTCTCCACGGACTAAACTGGGAAATATGTCTTTGCTACCTGGATGATGTTATTATTTTCGACCGCACTTTTGGAGAGCATAACGAGCGCCTTAATGTCCAGGTATCCAATGAAATAAGATTCCAGTGGATACCTGGACATTGTAACATTCCCGGCAACACAGCAGCCGATGAAGCAGCACGACAAGCACACCTCAAAGATGATGCAATTTCGCCCCCAATATCAAAAAATGAATTACGCTGTATCATAAGGGCAACGTCTTTTGAAATGTGTAGAAATACGTGGTTTGGCCAGAATTCGAAGAGCTCTGATTTATACCATTTGATCCGCTTATTAAATTCAAATTTCCGTTGTCATTAGACAGAAATATGGAAACCCTTATTCATCGATTACGACTAGGCACTGCCTACACAAAACATTTCTTACATAGAATTGGCCGAGCGGAAACCCCCGAATGTGATTGTGGATTTGTAGATGAAGATGTATATCACCTCCTTTTAGATTGTCCACATCACGACACACCAAGACGCCGACTTAAATCAACTTTATTGACATTAGACCGCAGACCTTTCAGTTTACGGAAACTTTTGGGCCCTTGGTCAACAACGGCCTTGCAAAAGAGCGCTCTAAAAGCGTTAACAACATTTCTCGAAGAGAGCGGCATTGTTGGCTGTTTGTGACGCTTATAATGTTTCTTTTATTTCAATGTAGCTGTGTATGTGTTTGTGGATTATGATTGTGTTGTATGTATGATTGATTGTATGTGTCGTGATTATGATTTGTGGATTTGTGATTTATGTTTATATTCTGTGCTGACTATATGTGAAAATGCATATACACGATGTGTGCACCACCCGCGGATTAGACTGTATTGTAAGGTGCCATTATTGTTTATATTCTTGAGACTTTCTTCTCCAGTGCATTATTGTTTATATTCTTGAGACTTTCTTCTCCAGTGCAGTGGAGTAATTGAACTTCTACATTGTATGTACCACTTCTTTTTTCCTCACCGTGTTGCTGTGCAAACGTTGCTTATATGAGAAGGCTATTTTAAACCCTGTATGTTGTAGGTTAGACGTATTCAAGAGTTAAGGAGTAGCCGGCGCCTTACTTGTGCGTCAACATCTCCTCATATCATATCAATAAAAACAAACCTGGTTCTGAAATGCATGGAGAAAGCAGATTTGATTCTCAACTCTGGAAAGTGTAGGTTTGGGGAGTGGCAGACATTGGTCCTCGGTCATCTAGTCGACAAAGATGAAGTCAGACCTGACCCCCACAAAATTGAAGCGATCAGTGCCTTCAAGCCTCCGCAGTCAGCGCGGGAATTGCGCAGTTTCCTGGAACTCTGTTTTCATTTCCGTTGTTTTGTCCCGAAATTCGCCGACTTTGTGCACCCGTTGACGCGTCTGTTGCAAAAGGATGTATTGTTCGACTGGACACCAGAATGTGAGTCATCGTTCCGTCAACTTAAGTTCTTACTTACGTCAGACTCCATCCTGAGTCACTTTGATCCGTGTTCCCCTATCGAAATTCATACTGTAGCCAGCGCAATAGGCATCGGAGCAGTGTTTGTTCAACGGTGAAACGACACCGAACACGTTGTTGCCTATGCAGGTCGTTGTTTAAGCAATGCGTCACTGAGCAAGAATGCCTTGTAGCTGTTTTTTTCTGTTCAGAAATTTTGCTGTTACACCTATGGTCGCCCGTTCAGTATAGTCACTGATCATCATTCATTATGCTGGCTGGTCAGCCTTCGGGATCCGTCTTGTCGTCTAGCACGGTGAGATTTACGACTGCAAGAGTATGACTTTGTAGTGAAATACAGAAGCGGCCGCCGTCATGCTGACGCCAATTGTCCTTCCCGCTTACCACTGCCAACGGCAAATTCTGAAGAAGACACTTTCGATTACTGTTTGGCCGCTATTGCACCTGAATTTCCGGACGCGACCGTCTTCCAGGAGGATCAACGTCATGGCCCTGAATCCGAAAGCCAGTGGTGGTTTTTCTATACATGACAACTTGTATAAAACCAACCACTCTGCTCGTCCCGGAGAGTCTCCGTAGTGCTGGGCTACATGCCAAGCATGATGATCCAACATCAGGCCATCTTGGATTCAACGGCACGCTACAGCGTGTGCAAGAGCGCTTTTAGTGACCTCACATGCGTCAAACAACAAAGCAATATGTGGCTAGTTGTGACCAATGCCAACGTCGGAAACGACCTTCAACCGCCCCACCAGGTCTTCTGCAGCCGCTGATTCCGCCTCACGCACCTTTTGAGCAAGTTGGCGTGGGTATCCTGAGCCCATTCCCATGGTCATCGAATAACATTCGATGGATCATCGTTTGTGTAGACCATCTTAAGATGCACACTACACAGAGACCGCAGCAGTACCATCATCTACCGATGTTTGCGTCGCAGCTTTTTTGTTGCGTTATGTCGTCCTACATGGCCCACCTCGCGTGATCATAAGTGATCGCGGTCGTCAATTCGTGGCCGACGCTGTTGAAGAGCTGCTTAGGCTATGTGGAACACAATTTCGTCACTCAATGCCGTACCGTCCGCAAACCAACGGTCTTGTTGAATGAACGAATCGAACATCGACGGACGTTATCCATGTATGTGTCCTCTAACCACAAGAACTGGGATGATGTGTTGCCATTCATAACATACGCCTACAACACTGCGAAGCATGAGACAACGATTTACAGCCCTTTCTATCTGCTTTATGCTCGATCGCCGCGTAGCTTCCTCGACACGATTCTGCCGTTTTCTCTGGACGCTGAGGATTCCGGCGCCAAGACACTTTACCTCGCCGAGGAAGCCCGCCGAATAGCACGCGTCCGCACATTAGCATCGCAAAACCGTTTGAAGGATCGGTACGATAGTTCCCATCAAGCCATTTATATTGAAAAAGGTGACCTAGTGCTGCTATGGACCCCACAACGCAAGCGTGGCTTGTGCAGCAAGCTCTTGTCACATTATGTGGGCCCGTTCGTTGTTTTAGATCGCCTGAGCGACCTAACTTACGTGGTTACACGGGTTTTGTCTACAGATAGGCGTTCCAAGAAAACCCAGCTTGCTCATGTAGCACGCCTTAAGCGCTACTACCCCGTCACAGAACAGTGACTCTCCCAGTGGGCTTCGTCTGTGAAAGGGGTATTGTAACGTGGCGAAGAGGAGGAGATAGAAGAAGAGGAGAACGAAGAGCTCAGTAGCAGCCAAGGCAACATTTCGGTGGAAACATCGTGGCGACCTCTCATCCATCCTGGTCTTCAAATGTAAATAAACATCGATCATCCATAACAATATTGTATTTTACTGTGACGAACTCATTGATTCCTAATCAGCACAGATTTATCACCGACTGATCCACTATCACAAATCTCGCAAGTTTCATGACACAGTTCTCTGCGCCGGTACTTCGAAGGGGGCAAGTTGACACTATTTCCTGTGACCTCAACAAAACTTTTGATGTAGTCAACAACTCACTGCTTCTGATCAAGCTTACTCACTTTGGTGTTGACTCGTCAATTGTCAATCTCTTGCGCAGTTGTCTTCTTGATAGATCATGTTATGTTAACGTCAATGGCCAAACGTCTTCTTTTTACATAGCAAGTAACGGCGTCCCTCAAGAATCAGTATTAGGACCACTCCTTTTAAAAAAAACATTTTCAATGATTACGTTGTTTCAGCTCTTCGGAATTCTTCGTTCCTTCTATATGCCGATGACATAAATATTTCAAAAGAAGTTCATACTGTTCATGACTGTCGCATTCTGTAGTCAGACATTTCTTCTTTTTCTAAATGGTATAAATATCCTGACCTTAAATGCTGCTAAGAGCGAGGTCATGACTTTCACTCCCAAAGCAGCAAGCATTTTTTTTTATTCTGCATATTCTGTATCATTGTGTAAGTCTGTGGGATCAATGATCTCATTGTACTTTTTGATACAACCTTACACTTCTCGGCTCACACTAATCGCGTTGCAGTGCAGGGCATGTACTCTCTGGGCTCTGTTTGCAGACTATCGAGAGAATTCTCCTATACACTTTTTCTCAAGTTGTGCGCAACGATCTGTCTTCCTCAACTCGAATACGCGTCGGTCGTCTGGAATGGTATTTCTAGATCCAACAGTTACAGATCGGTCGAATCCAGAAAGAGGTTCTAAGCATATATATAATTACCGATTTGCTAACACCGACACTCGACCTTGTTCTAGCACTGTTGAATTATTTTCATTGCCCTTACTTCACTGCCGACGTAATCGCTCTGACCTTCTGGTTCTCTTCAAACTCCTTCACGGTATCCTCACCTGCCCCGAACTCCTCACTCGTATCACGTTTCGTATTCGGCTAAAGATCACCAGAAAACATAGACCTTTCCATGTTCTGCCTGTCATCACCAGCACTCAACCGTCCACAGAATACTGAGTCTTTATAACGCTTATTTTCATGATCTGGGTATTTTTCATAACTCACTGTCATTGTTCTTTCCCGAGCTTTAAGTTGTGTCCTATTTTCACACATTGTTCAACTGCTCTGCTCCTCCTCGTTCTTTTGTATTCAACCTGCGCCTTGTTGTAAGTACACTCTTCTTTTCAAATTTGTTTTTTTTTTCATTGTTTTTTTTATTTGTATTCCCCTGCCGTTTTATTGTTTTTTTTTCGATTTTTTTAATGTATGCGTGTGTCAGCATTCCTACCTTATGGTTCTTCCTGGGCAAGGTAAATCCGACCGATCTACCAACCGACCGCCTGATTGATTGATTGATTGATTGATTGCTTTATTGATAGCCTAATTTTTATACCATAACGTTTTTGTAGTTGTCTTACATTTCTACCTTTTTTGTGTGTGTTTCACTGTGCACCAGTACTCGGACATCACGGTTGTTCCTGGGCACAATAAATAAATTATTGAATGATTGATTGATTGTGTAAACATATATAAAGAACAGAGAGAGAGAGACAAACTGGTTAATAATAATAAACAGCAAAATATCTGGCGAATAAGACTAGAAAAACAGAAAAAGAAGAGGGTAGCATACCACATACATCACACATAGAGTATGAGCATTACAGACGAGTTTAGTCACATAGTTGAAGGGAATTCTCAGGTGCGTGCTTTGATTGTTGACATTTTCTCATTCGCAACTGCGTTCAATACCTTCTTTGTTGTGAATAAGAAAATCTCAAACATTAAAGCACGCAATTTAAAGGAGCATCATTTAACGTGTGGTAACATCAATTCATTGATAAAAAAAAAAAAGTAGCTGGTGCAGGAGTTAGCGAAGTTGCCTCATATGAATTTTGCATCCTGGCTTTAAAGTGCAAGAAAAAAAAGCAACAAAAAAGAAGCAGCATAAAAAAGGGAATATTTCAATCTTGAAGTTCAACACCAGAGTAATTTTGAGCCCTGATTCTTCCTAATCTCTTGTGAATAATTTCTGACAGCTAGCTTTTGCTATGTGATGGTGACCGAGCCGGTGCTCCGACTAGGGGCTCCAAAAAGAAAAAAAAAAAACAGATTTTATTTCTAAATTTGAATGCTGTGATTTGGCTTTGTCCTCCTCGCAATCACAGGCTGGCGAAGTCCTTTGAGTCCAATCATGCTATGTCGTCCTATGTCTCAAGCCTGGTGCGCTGCTCGACGTGACTAGGCCCATCGAGCCCTGCTAACTTTTCTGAAGGACACAGACTTGGCCTCCCGTTTATAGACATTATTTGTATTTTGTTCTGTTCTGTCTGTGTCTCCGTCATTTCTTTATTTCCTCTTTTCTTTCCTCTTATTTCCATTTCCTATATTCCCTCCTCCTGAAAGAGTGGGCAGGCGTTGTGCCCCTCTCGGTAGCAGTTGTCAGCTTGCTCCCTCCCTATTTCCTTCGTGTCCTTGTGTGTATATGTGTACAAACCAAATAATAATAATAATAATAATAATAATAATAATAATAATAATAATAATAATAATAATAATAATAATAATAATAATAATAATAATAATAATAATAATAATAATAATGGCAGACTTGACTCGATCGGTAGTAGTAGTCAGCCCCAAAAGTGTAAAGACCATTGTTATCGTCACTGGACGCGTCAGCTACTCTGCGCTGAAAACATGGTCCTCAGTCGTATGTTCGCAGCAATATTGACACCCATTCTTTTGCAGTAGGCTAGAGCCAGCGAACCCAGCGGCAACGTACAGGAGCCAACCTACGATCCGGTGAAAAGGTCGGTAGATTTTATACTTTTTCGGCTGGCCGTATGTCCCTTGTTCGCCAATTTTTGATATAAGTTTTAGTCTACGTGTAAGCTACGATAAAAAGTATAGGCACCAAAAGGGATCGTGTTCAAATAGTCGACTCTTGTTAACGCTGAAATGGCAATGTTCCTCATTCATACACGTCTGGCCTGCCTGAAAGCGTTCCCATGCCACCATTATGTTGGTCAGCGCGAGCCATAAGGCAGCTGGTGGTGCTGTCGTTTTTAGCCCAGGCTTTCTCTGCTGAGGTTAGTGACCGCTAGGTCTTTACAACCACAAAACAGGCCAGCGACGGCAATTATGCCGCCACTACACTGCCAGTCGTTGTGGTCACAAGCGTGGAGAGGTGGATTGCATACGTACGGACATAAACGGAGAGAGAGGGGCAGCCACTGTCGTGTCGATAAATTGAATGGAGACCGCACGTGGCATGCATATACGACGTGCATTTTGCCCGCACCGCTTCTGCAAGAAAAGGACAGAAAGGATTCAGAGTTTCACTGAAGCCTCTTGCTAAACATAGTGCCTCTGTGGTAATCCGACAGTAAATAAAACGGAGACCATTCTGCACCATTTGTAGAGTCGGGTGTCGTATGCTATGTTGGACTACTGTTTCGAGACCATGTGTTCTGTCAACTAAAAAACGCTGTTCTCACGAGGATGCACCACACACTTAAACAACAGTACAACTCTTATGCAGAGAAAGACATAAAACATCTTTAATGAGCATAAGGATGGCTTGACCTGCAGGAGTGATTCCCTCTTCACGGGAATACATGCGCCGTCTTGGCTGCGACCGCCCTCTCAACCAACATGATGTGGTCCGAGAGGTGGGAGCTGGACAGCAACGTCTCCCACTGCTCCTGGGGTTGGGGTGTAGGTGGTAGAGGACGCAAGCCAGGATTTTGTTTGCAATCTATGACAATGTGCCAGAGGGTTCCTGGCTGTTCGCAGTATTTACATTGTTCATCATGTTGAGTAGGAACATGAGGTGAAGCCTCCTTGTGTGCGGGAACGTGTTGGCTTGCAACAATCTGAGTGTTGTCTCTGGTATCTTCGTGAGCAGTGGATGCGGTGGTGGGAGTGTTCTGCGGTTTAGTCTGTAGTGTTGAGTGATTTCTTGGTATGTTGTCAGTCTAGTGAGCTCTTCTGTGTCCTCCGGAGCCTGGTCGATAAGTTCTCGGGCCTTGGCGAGTCCGTTGCCCTCCAGGGAGGCGTGAGTGGGTGTCCACACTATTTCAACATTTCTTTCTGGCAGCTTGGCTGTTAGTATGCGTTGATTCGTTGGTGCCACCCAGATCGACGTAAACCTTCTGCACACTTCTTGAGAATCAGTTATAATGTCTGTTGCCGTATTCTGTGAGAGGGCTAATGCCACGGCTAGTTCCTCTGCTTCATTCTCGAGCGGCTCTACCAACCAAGCCCTTTATTGCTCTAGGGCACAGCATAGAAGGGATTGGTCCCGGTATGGGATATACTGTATGCAGGACTATATCTATAATGGTGGTCAGCTACAAAAATGGTCTGAGACATCTTCTCCAGTCACCACTTCGGGAGCAGCCAAAGCAAGCGGCCAGCGTGAGGACTTGTGTCGACTATTTTCCTTGACGTCACAGTCCAGTGATTGAGCCAGTGTCTGAACAGGCTGGAGGGACGATTGGAAAAGATAGTGGTCCGCAATAATTTGAAGGTTCAATGCAAGTATGATCAATTCACTGAAATGACATATAACGGAGCGAATGCTATTCAACAAAGAACCAACTACGTTACAAGTGCTAAGCGCACACACACAAAAAAAAGGTCTTTTGTCATTTTTGTTCACTTATAATGAAGTACGGTAATGAGCAGTGGAAAACACAAGGCAAAAAAAAGATCAAACACAAGGATGGGATTGAGCAAGTAATTAGGAATAAGCTAACAAACGAAGAAACACTTTATGTCTCTTCCTTTCCTGGAACCATCATTTTACTACCTATGTGCTAATGCCTCAAGGTCACTGGTGTACTTACGTCGAACCCTACGCAAATCACCCTCCAACATCCGTAAGCTAGCTTTCCAAACGTTTGTTCGCCCGCAGCTCGAATTCGCCTCTCCAATCTGGTCACCTTACCATAAGAACCTAACGAGCTT
Source organism: Dermacentor silvarum (assembly GCF_013339745.2). NCBI lineage: Eukaryota > Metazoa > Arthropoda > Arachnida > Ixodida > Ixodidae > Dermacentor > Dermacentor silvarum. The sequence continues at coordinate 82,654,928 of NC_051154.1, read as the reverse complement.
ATTAGAATCTGTCCAAAATAGGGCCGCAAGGTTTATCTCTCATAACTAAACATACAATTCTAAAAAAAATTATGGGGTTTTACGTGCCAAAACCACGATCTGATTATGAGGCACGCCGTAGTGGGGAACTCCGGAAATTTGGACCACTTGGGGTTCTTTAACGTGCACCTAAATCTAAGTACACGGGTGTTTTCGCCTTTCGCCCCCCATCGAAATGCGGCCGCCATGGCTTGGATTCGATCCCGCGACCTCATGCTCAGCAGCCCAACACCATAGCCACTGAGCAACCACGGCGGGTATACAATTCTAGTATTTCGCAAATAAAACTGGATATTTCACTTCCACCCCTCAGTGTCCGTCGTGACTTCGCTCTCTTATCTCTGCTTCATAAGTACGTTCATGCGGATACCTTGCGGCTTGAATTTGCACCATGCACATCACGCAGGCTACATAATCACCTCAGCTTCACTCGGATATACGGAAACACTCACGCATTCAATTGGTCGGCCCATTCGATTATGGAATGCCCTTCCTGATTCCATAGTCTCTGAAAAAAATCCCGACAAATTTCGCCAGCTCCTCATTTCGCATTTCATTGCGTAATCTCGACAAAAATGCGTGTCCCCTTCTTATGTTTCCCCATGATATGCCTTCTGTTAGCTTTCTTGTTTATGGGATCACTTTGCTCTTTTTCTTGTATTACTATGTTTCTTTTTTTTTCTCTGATTAGAACGTCACCAGTCCAATATATTTTTTATGCAATACAGATGTAACCCTTCAGTTTATTTGTCCATTGTTATTTTTTGTTGTAGTTGCTATTTTTGAACTCTTATGTATACGACATTGAATTGCCTATTCTTATGTGAACTATACCTTTTGTTATATTTGTGTAATCATCCAGCGTACGCAGGAAATCATTCATTATTATGCCAGTTAATCGTGCATGTATATTATGTACCAATTATGCATGCTTTCTTCCTTTCCTTTGTGATTCCCCCTTGCCCAATGCCGCTCACGAGGCCAGTAAGGACTTTTTAAATAAATAAATAAATAAATAAATAAATAAATAAATAAATAAATAACAAATAAATAAATAAATAAATAAATAAATAAATAAATAAATAAATAAATAAATAAATAAATAAATAAATAAATAAATAAGAGATTGACACCCAACCGGACATTGAAATACAAGTGTGCAAAGCATAATGTAAATCAATATCTTCTATTGGACAACGCCTGTAACATAAAATGGTGCGAGAAAAAAAATGCGTAGTTCAAGTTATTTAACAAGGAGTGTAGTTAAGGATTGCCTGAATTTTTCTGGATTTCTCTCAAGAGCAACTGCTTCGGGAAGGCAATGCCAGTCTTCAATGACTGCGGGAAGGAACGATTTGTTGAATGCAAGAGTCGAAGCATGAAGGCGCTGGACGCTGTTGGAGTTGAACAGATGGCGAGAAGTTCGAGCGGGTGGCAGTGACAGTGTACCGTGCAGGTGAGAAAAGTTGTGATATAGCTTATGGAATAGATTGAGTCGTGAGATTCTGCGTCTTACTGCTAAAGGGGGTAGTTCAAGAGATGATTTAATGTGGGTCACGCTGACGTGTGTATTATAGTTTGATGAAATAAATCGGGCAGCACGATTGTGGACCGACTCGAGAGAGGTAATTAAATAATCTTGGTAGGAGCTCTAAATGGGAGAGGCATATTCGAGTTTGCTCCTAACGAAGGTTTCATAGACTATTTTTCTAATTTCCGGGGGGGAGGGGGGGGGGGGGGACAGACGTAGTGTTCTTTTTAAGTAACCTAGCGACCTTGAGGTATCAGTTACAACATTCGAGATATGCTCCGACCATGTCAGTTTACTGTTAATGAGGACGCCTAGGTATCGGTTAGAGCTAGCATGTGATAAAGCTGTAGAATTAACGGAATACTGAAAGATCAGATTAGTTTTTTTGTTTTGTTTGTTTGTTTTTTTGCGTGAAACAACCATGCATTTGCACTTTGAGGTATTAGGCTCCATCAACCAGCACGATCACCACGTTTCGATTAGGTTTAGGTCGCGTTGTAATAATGGTTGATCATTACTGCTTGAGATTCGACGATATACAACGCAATACAATGATATGTACACAATACAACAATATACAATGGGTCATTGTGGCATTCTCGGCCATGACTTTGCTGACAAGGCTGCCCGGTCTACCCACAAAGATACCAAGACGCTTCCAATTCCTTTGGCGAAGACGGACGCTGCAAGGGAACTTCGTCTGGTTCCCCGTAGAAAGACACACGTTATCTGGAGTTATTTATTCACTAAGGCTACACGTGCCAACTGTACACAGTGAGCGGTATACCAATAAATGTATACACTCCCAGCCATAAGCAGTATACCGATTATGGCTGGCAGTGGCGTTTAAGAACGCTTGCTTTTGCCGTGTTGGAATTACCGATAGCCCGACGTGTGACTCCTGCTGGTGCGCAAAAACCATTGAACACCTCTTGCGTACCTGTCTTCGGTACGATGTCCAACGCTTCTCTTCCCAGACAACTTTAAACAGGCTGGACTTCAGATTGTTTTTTGAACCAAGAATACAGGAACCATAGCCACATCCATCGTTGGCGCAAAAGGCTATTTGCGCACTAGTGCAGTTCTTTAAGTGCACATGCCTGAGTGACCATTTATTGTCCTCCTGTACATCCTCCCGCGTGCGCGCGGTATTCACTCTCTTCCTATTTCTATTCCCCCTTTCCTATACGTCCAGTGCGGGGTAGCAAACCGGACGCTCGTCTGGTTGACCTTCCTGCCTTTCCACTCCTTGCTTTCTCTCTCTAGGAATGTCACATGAAATCACACACTCATACATATACATATACGAATAGAACACACGTACACAGCGCACGCAAGTAACAAGTCTGAGCGCCCAAGGTCACTAATCGCGCACGTCACATATACTACACAGTGGTGATCTCGTCAAGTGTACTTCCTGTAATTTGTATTGGCAACGTTTAAGGGAATACTGTGTCGATACTTATATATACGGTCGAGTCTTATAAGGCCACTGGGCATGTGCGAATCAGATTTTATGTCCATATTTCGAATGGCTTCGTACTGTCGCTGCGCATAACACCGGAGAGCACGTTGAGAGGGCAAGGTGACAACACTCACGAGGATTGATCACTTTTAGAGAAAGTCACGGGCACCCTTTGCGATGAGTCACCATGCGCCCTTCCAGCTGCCCGCTATGCCACTGTGGGCGGGCTACCAGTGAAGCACGATGTTGTGGTGCAGCTTACATGCCTCTCTGTGTGTAGAGTTGTTGTCTCGAACAAGCTGATCTTTTGGTTGTGGAGGCTTCGAGGAGAAAAAGCGTGCCCGAGAGTCGGCAAAGATCAACCGTCAATTTGCTGGCTGGCCCAAAACGTGAGTCAAAGCAGCTGCGTTGCAACAAGTTCCATGGCAGTGGTAGGCGTCCAATGGTTAAGCCTGGCTGAAGTTGTTGCTTTAGTGAATGAAACTCATACGCCTATCGCAGGAGAATCCGGCGTTACTCAGCCGTCGGTATAAATGTGGCGCCGACCTTAGTATCTTGAGATGTGCTCAAGTGCAAAGTATTCTAAAGCTGGTATAAGAGGGCGTTGTCTTTGCCTTTATACCTGGCACTGTCGTGTGCAAGTTTCCTTTTGTGGCATAGCGCTTCCTCCATTTTGCTGCAAGTTATCCTCAAGTTTACACTAATATTGACAAATATGCTATAGAGTTTCTCCACACGCGCGATGTCTCTACACAAGCGCATGACGTAATAAGGAGGTCATTGGCTTCTGTCAGAATAAGACTGGCACAATTAAATATATAAGCAATGCACTTTAAGCGAGGGGACTTTGTTTTATAGCTGTCGCCTACTAAATAACACAGCACGCACACGTGTATGACGGGGCCAAACTACACGCCAAGTGGTGGTCCCCATGCAGCATAAAATACGCTGGGATAGTCACAGTGTACCGCAGGGAAATAAGGTAACGTCTAGCAAAAGGCTAAACGTGTGGCCACATCTCTTTGTCTCGGCCTCCCGAGCGGCTCGCGGACAGGTTGTGCAGAGTGAAGCACGTGGTGAGGGAAGAGCGAGTGACGGCGTTCTCGAGAGGCGGACTAATAGCACACCTCGCGTGTGCACAGCGCAGAGAATGGACGTCAATCCCGGATCGTGCGTTGCCCGCTCATGCCGCGCTTAAACGAGTCCTGATGCATGCCGGTGCTCGCAGAGAGCGCACTTCCGCCATTGACATCGATTAAGATAGCCCGGTGCCGTGCGCCTCCAAGTTGCGTGCCCTAATCTGAGAGCCCGCGCCTGGGCGACTCGCCGAGTGTCTACACAACGGCGACGTAGCTGCGGCTACGTGGCTGTGTGCTGCGGAACAGGGATACAGCAGTTAACGCGCGCATCAGCCACAATGGCCGGCGAATCCTTATGGTTTTTGAAATGTCGGTGCACGCGAGGAGGGGCGGGAGCGTGCATAATAGCGCAGGCCCGTCTCGCGCGGCGAACCAACGACCGGTGACATGCGTTGGGGGCCTCTTAATGGCGGTCCTGACGCAGGCCCGGCCGACTGGCTGATGAAAGAACGGCCGAGGACGGGCCATCTGGAGGCGACCCGGTATACACCGCCGTCTCCAACAATCGGAACATCGTGATTCGCTCCGCCTTCGCAATGGGCCCTGTGCACCTCCGGCGTGGTGGTTAAACAAATACCCTCGCCGGTCGGAGAGTGCGTGCGCGCGCGCGCGCGCGCGCGCGCGATGCCCGCCGTATAAACACCTCCTTGGCGGCATATAGAGGCTCTGTGCGAGCCACTGTGGCCCCGCAGGAATGCGGCTCCCGGAGCGCCTCTTTCCACTGTTTATTGTGGCCGAAGTAGATTTTGCAGGTCCCCCCTCTCGACCACTGCCGAGCACCAGCGGCGACCACTTGTGTTTGCTCTTCGAGATTGGGTCGGCAGCATGGCACTCGGCCGGGACACGCCCCTCGCTTTAGCGCCCGGCCGTCGCCTTGCTTGCCGCGCATCATTTCCGGAGCTAGCAATTTGTGATGGACACGCGCTCGCTTGGGCCCTCTGGTGTTTCCTTCAGCCCGCGGTGCCCTCTTTCACCGAACTGCTGCCGGTGAAGGGGGGCACAGCTCTGCTTTAGAATGAAACGCGAGCAATGACCGCGCTTTTACAGCGTGCGACGAAACAGCACTACAAACCTGCCTCTATTATGCGTTTTGGGTGCACTCGAGACCAGAGAAACATATATCCTGAGTCACTGTTGACGCGAAGAGAAGTGAAAGGTTGGGTTGCGTTACGCTCCCTTGCTTCCATGCTCGCCTTTGCCTCCCGCACCCAGTTTCATCTTACACTTAAATTGATTGATAACTGCTAGCCTAATGTGCTTTTCTTTTATCCCATAGCTTTTATCGTTTATTAAAAAAAAAAGACATATATATATATATATATATATATATATATATATATATATATATATATAGAGAGAGAGAGAGAGAGAGAGAGAGAGAGATAGAGAGAGAGGACAACTCCTGTGGGACTTCCGGTGGGGAGCCTATAGATCAGATAATATTGATTTGCTCTACAACAGGTATATAGCAGCAAGCTGTCGTACGTGGTTTTTCGGTGGGCAGTAGTCCCTGTATACGAGTGATGCAGGAGTCGAAAGCGACGGCTGAGCACCATGGTGCAATTAAAATGTCACGAAGTATACGTGATCTCCTCAGAGTGTTTATTTCCAGCTAGTAGCATCCATAACTATTTTCATGCAACAACTGATGCGAGAGAATAAATTATTGTCCTTACTTAATTTTCAGTCTAGAAAACAGGCTGTGTATTCACAAGCCTTTTTTTTTTTTTTTTTTCGTATGTGCCTTTCGCGATTGGCCATCGCCGCGGCATCCATCTCGTTAACGTGCCGAACGATATCATGAGTGACGAACGCTCGAACGCCGACCAGTTAGGACATGGCCTCAAGAAAAATAAGTTTTGTGAATACGGGCACTGTTTCTTTTGTTCATTAGATGCTACCTTCATTACACACTTAAGATCATCAGACAAGTTCAAGACACCGGAGTAAAAATTTTAAATCGTTCATTCCTTTTTCAATCACCTTGTAGGCACCCTTTTCAGCTCGTACACACGTTTTGTTGGTATACCTCAACTGCGCCGTAGCCAAGAGCTATCACCATTAAACACGGCAACAATATTTAACAAAATCGTAGAATTGTATAACGCGCACTCTTTCACTGGCATTTTTTGTTCATACAGTCTTACGATAAGCTGGAAATCTATGAACACTGGCAAACTCTATTTCGGACCGCTCTTTCGTCAAGCGATGAGGCGCTGAGCACAACACCAGTGGTGTGGGACTTTGTTAAGGGACAAAGGGGGCAGGTGCGACAGCAAGGTAAACGCGTATACATGCCCTAGCAGACGAGATACGACAGTGTTCTATGAACCTGCGCGGACCCACTAACTCATTTGCGCGGGAGTTACGTACCGCCTTTTTCGGAGCTGGTGCGCCGTGGCGTCAAGTTGTTTCTTGCCGTGCGCAGCGAGGCATCCGGAAGGCGACTGGCGTTGCAAGGGGGGACTCCCGGCTCCCTGGTTAGGCCTAACGACGGCTGACAGGTCGAAGGTTTCTATATTACGGGACCTGACGTCTCGCCCGCTGATCCCTCCCGCAGGCCGGACCGCGAGCGGCAGCCGTGGGGAATCGTCGACCCACCGCCATCCGTCTTGTCAGAGGGGCTGCTGCGCAGGCGCCGCCTGGATCTCGCAGAAGGATTAGGCTCTGTTAACGTGTTCATTAACAGTCCTCGGCCGGTCCCGAGCACCGACCGCATTGTCAGGGCGGTTTCCCATTTCACGGATTGTTGAGCTCGCTTCCTCGCGCGCGCGAGTCTCGCCCCTCGAGAAGAACGCCGGGTTCCCGGCACCCGCGGAGGCTGTGGGGAGCAGCAATTCGGCACGCGTGCTTTCCCGGCACACCGCTGTAGAGCGAGCGACGCGCCGTGGTCTGTAGGACTTGATGCGAGGGAGAGATCGCGCCAGCGTCGCTCGGACGCGGTTCGCTTGCTCACTTGAGCTCAGCACCGTGTGTGGCCTACGACGCTAGCTTGGTCGCAATCAGAATGCCGGCCATGTAATTTCACCCAGGGCTGCGCTTGAACCGTCCTTGCGTTCGCTTGGCTGCGCTGCAGCATTGGCAAGCGCGGAAGCTGTGGCCTAGCGCGGTTTTCTTTGGACCCGTCGTTGGAAAGACGAAAGTTTTCGTGGACTTGACAGGGATAAATCCATGGTGGCACCAAAACCCAGCGACAACGTATACCTTGAAAGAGCGTCGCCGTTTCGTTTGCGCTGTTTGTATATGTTATTCTTGACATTTAGCAACTTCTACGCTTTCCCCACGGCAGTTATACACACCACTTTAAACGCACAATTCCTCCGAGCCTGCGAATGGGTAAGTTGAAGCGGGAAACGGGAGTAAGATACTGATGACAGCTGTGTGCACATGTGTACAATACTGGCGTCAAATGTAATGCGAACAGCGGAGCGCGTGGCCGAAGCATAACTGAGTTAAGGTATAGTGCGCGCTGTCCAATCATCCCCATTAACAGGCGCGCACATCCGGTTCGACCGCACTGCACGATGATGCTCCCCCTATAATTCTGCGATATTTTTGTTTCCGTTCTTGTTCTATTTTATTTGAAAGTGAGAAAAGAGGATAGCTCAGTAAAGATGACGACGCAAACATGCAGTACCACGCGAACCGCAGTTCACGTTTTATTTGACGCCGTTATCAATACGGTTTCCCCGCACTGTGCGATAATACTCGCAGTACACTGTTATATGTTAGCTTCTGTTTTCTTTATTTTCTTCTTTTGTCGCTTTCAAATAAAAGAGAACCAGAACAGAAACGAAAATATCGCAGTATAGGGGGAGCATCATCACGCAGTGCTATCAAACAGGATGTGTGGTGCGCGCCTGTCAATGATGGTTTCTGGAAGGCGCGCACTTTATATATATATATATATTCAGCCTATATTTGTGTCCACTGCAGGACGAAGGGCTCTCCCTGCGATTTCCACTTACCCCTGTCTTGCGCTATCTGATCCCCATTTGCGCCTGCGAATTTCCTAACTTCATCACTCCGCATAGTTTTCTGCCGTCCTCGACTGCGCTTCCCTTCTCTTGGTATCTATTCTGTAACTCTAATGGTCCACCGGTTATCCATCCCACGCATTACATGGCCTGCCCAGCTCCATGTTTTCCTCTTAGTGTCAACTAGAATATCGGCTATCCCCGTTTGCTCTCTGATCCCCACCGCTCTCTTCCTATCTCTTAACGTTAGGCCTAACATTTTTCCTTTCATCGTTCTTTATGCGGTCCTTAACTTGTTCTCGAGATTCTTTGTTAACCTCCAAGTTTCTGCCCCATATATTAGCACCGGCAAAAGGCAATGATTGTACACTTTTCTTTTCAACGACAGTGGTAAGCTCCCAGTCAGGATTTGGCAATGCCTGCCGTATGCACTCCAACCCAATTTTATTCTTCTGTAATTTTTTTTCTCATGATCAGGGTCACCTGTGAGTAAGTGACCTAGATAAACGTACTCCTTAACAGACTCTAGAGGCTGACTGGCGATCCTGAATTCTGGTTCCCTTGCCAGGCTGTGCGTTTGTCTTCTGCATATTAATCTTCAACCCCACTCTTGGACTTTCTCGGTTAAGGTTCTCAATCATTTGCTGTAATTCGTCCCCATTGTTGCTGAATAGGACATGGTCACCTGCAAGAGATATTCGCCGTTGATCCTCACTCCTTTATACGTACTAGAAACCAACATACTAGAAACCAACCGGACCATTCTGGTGAAATTCTAGTATCGTGTCACAAAGCACGCAGCTTCTCAGGGCATTTAATATTTTAAGACACAATCTATATAGGAGTATCACAGGTAGCGTTGCAAAATATTCAAATGTATTCAGAAGCTACGCGCTTTGTGCCACCAGTGTGGATGTGCCACCAGTGTGTATGTATATATATATACACTGGTGGCTTATCCCCCCCCCCCCCCCCCGGAAATTTCTGTGTACCAGAGATACGTGGCGTAAGACCCGCCTGCCTCCCCTCCCGCAAAAATATTCCTGGCTACGCCACTAGGTACGTCGGTATGCCACGGCAGTCATTTGCACTTTGGCGAGAGCTATACATTCAAACATTACAGAATTCAGGAGCGCTCAGACGCGAGCCCACTCCTTTTCTTTCGCTTTTCAACAGTTTTGTTGCTTTTTTTTTTTGCGTAGTCGCCTGGTCTGATAGTCACGCGCTGTCTGACCTTTTGATTCTGCAGATATTTTGCTACTCAGTAAAGATGGTCAGTAAGATTACCCCTATATAGTTATTGCTCAAGATATTCTTAGCCAATCCACGAAGCAGCAGCGCCCTCAACCCCCGTATCTTACAAAAGCGTTAAGAACATTCCTCCCACGCCATTCGCCTGCAGCGAGTAATTCTCTTGCCATCCGTTTGTGCGTTTCCTTCTTTTCCCATCTGACAGAAGCGAAGGCTGTACGCCGAGACGCGACGAGTTTGTCAAGATAACTCTGAACACGAACTGACGGCACTGCTGGAGTCCCGACTCGTTCGTCGAGCATTCACCACGTTCTTTAAACGTGGCACTGCGCCGGCCCCTTTCTTTCTTTCTTTTTTTGTTTTCTCAGTTTCTCACTCGCTGTCGAATTGTTTTGCGTGCTCCTTTATCTCCCGGAGAGGCCACTTGGTTTGATCACCTGCTAGATGCAATCTGGATCGCAAGCAATCACCTTAATGGAGACCTCCCCGCTCCAGCCATCCTCTTGCGAGGATGCACCCTTTTGTTTGCGATGCTTTCGCCGAGAACTCCTCCGGAGGGCGTTAATGGTAATGGCGCTCCGTGAGAGCCGCATCCTCGGCCTGTGTTGCCAGACTGCAATTCCTATCGTCTCCGAGGAAGAGAAGCCCACCGCGGACTCCTTCTGCGGACAGGCGAGACGGCGGCGCGAGGCCTATCTATACACACACAAAAGATGAGTAGAGCATAGAAAGCAGCCCGACTGCTGTCGTGGTTCGAATCGCCACTGACTCACTCAACCAGCGCCTCATTTCCACCAAAATACAGGTGGCATTCCGAATTGTCAGTTCCATATACCGCCGTCAGTGTATGGGGTGATCGATTTTAAGTTTTCCAGAATGTTTAAAAACCACCTGTGGCAGATCGCATAATTCTTGTCCTTGAGCTGGATTACTTGAAGAGGCGGACATTGCTAGGACGAGAAATCGAAACACATGTTCCTCTCATTTATAAAGATCATTAATTATCGTCTGCATTAATTACTTCACGGCACATATTGTAATTTACAAATTGTAGCAGGTGGGTTTGCAAAACGTATCCACTTTAAATAAATCTCCAGGATGACACCAGGTTCGAGATATTATTTCCCAAAGTGTAGGACAAAATACATGGCGTTCCAGTTACTTTTGTGCATGAGCGCGTAAAAGAGCGTTTTGTTTAAAAAGTGGAACAACAGTGCAGTATTACGACGAGTATGATATATCGCATATCTCCAAACTAGTGTCATTCTGGAACTTCATTCCAAGTGGATACGCCTTGCAAACTCAACGGCTACATTTTGTAAGTTGCAATACGTGCCGTGAAGTAATTAATTAGCAAGTGAATTAGAGAATTTGTTAGATTAATTGAATGTGTGTTTTGATTTCTCGTGCAAGTAATGTCCACCTCTCTGAGTAATCCACCTCACAGACTACAATTATGTTATCTGGAACAGGCGACTTTTAAAAATACCGGAAAGCTTAAAAATCATGTGTTTGTCCGCAGGCCAGCGAAAAAAAATCGGACTCAAAAATGCGCACTCCCAACTGAAAGTTTAGTGAGAGTAAATACACTTAATTCCTTCCTGGCACTTGGGAGTGCGCCTTTGTGTTTCAGACAATCTTCGCTGTCGTTTTTTTTTTTTTTTTTTTTTTTTGCCAATTACATGATTATGCAGTATACACAGTACTCACTCATTACTCTCAATTTCTTCGAAATTCATTTGTGCGACTTGAAAACTTCTTGACTTGTAGAAAACGCGTGCCGAGTACAAGACGCATTCACACCGCAAGCAAGTTCTTTCGAAGCTCTGTGGAAGAGGTCTCGACGTACGTTAGCATGGTCATCGGATTCGTAAAGCTTCAGGTGACTATCTTTACGGATAGCCACCTGAACTCGAAAGCCACTGTCCTGAACACTCGCCCCATGGTAACAGCATACTTCGTTTGTCTTACTTACTGTCCTGAAGTACGAGCCGATATAACCTCTGCGGCCTCAATGTGATAAAAAATGAAAAAAGAAAAAAATGAATGTGAAATGCGAAAGAAAGAAAGAAAGAAAGAAAGAAAGAAAGAAAGAAAGAAAGAAAGAAAGAAAGCAAAGGAAAACAAAGCAAAAAAAAAAAAAACATTTATTGTCTATTTGAGTTCTCTAGTCGTTCGTGGCCCTTGAAGTGTATGTTGCTCATCGATTTGCAAGTTACCCTACACCGTCGACAAAAACGGGCCAGAAGCCAGCAGCAAAGCGCCTATTCATCCACCATGCTGCGGCTTATGCGCCCAAGCAGGACGAGCAAAAAAAAAAGGAACTGTCGAAGCTGCGGTGCTCATTTTCGCGGCGCGACTCGCACGCGACGGCGTAATGTCATACGGTACGAAGGCGCGCGATTGCGCTCCGTGGCGCGCCGAGGAGTTCTCCTCGCAGGCCTTTACGCCGGGGAAGACATTAACGTGACACCCCGAGTAAACAAAGCTGGGCCGGCGGACCCACCGCGAAGAGGCGAGGGGAGCGAGTGCTACAACAACGCGGAACGATGTGTTGGGCGCCGCCGATATGCGGCCGGCAGCATTACCATATTCGTGACGAGAGAGGCTCCGTGACAATGACGGATGGCCACGAGCGTGAAATTTGCCCGAGTAATTCTTGGCGATAGCCGCGCGCGAAGTGTTCGCGGCATGCCGCCGGTCAGCAGGGGGATCCCATGCGATGTGCAATGGTGTGTGAACGGCTGCCACGCACAGCGGCGGCGCGTGTGCGCGTCGCCATTGGACGCTGGCGGCGTCCAGCGAACGGCATTCTTGTAACAACAACCCTTGAGTGGTCTGCGCGAGGCAGCGGAGAGCAGGAAAATGATCGCTCATCGCGGAGAATCGGCGCAGCACGCGAGAACGTCGTTGCCGCCGACGTGGCTCCGGGGGCCCCGGCGCCGAGCCGCGGCGGCGAGCCATCGCCGGCGCAGAGAATAATGATGATCAAGTGGTGCACGCTGCTCCAGTGGCGAGTGCGCGCGCTGCAGTTTAGCGTGATTCGGTCGTGACGGCGATACGTGTGTGCTTGGGCATGACGGTGGCAATCGGGCACACGACGACCGTCTTCCGTATACAGACGGTGCATAACGAATGGGCCCTGTCTCGATCGGTTATGTCGGCTGTGTGTGCATGCGTTGCGTGCGGCGGGCATCGCTGCGGCCGTGGCCGATCACTCGCTCCGACAATTACGCGTTTTTTGGCCCAAGAAAATCGTCGCTCTCCTGGCAACTATGCGCGAGTGCCCATTTCCAATTACCGGAGGCAGTCGTTCCTTAGCGTCGAGCTCCTGACGTGCACACGTGTTGTACACTTGTCGATACTGTTGCTCTGGGGAACACCGCGCGTGCGATGTAAGACGGATGCAGTACAGACAAGTCACGCGGTTGGGAGCCTTCCTCGTGAGCGCTGACAACTGCAGCAGGCGCTGAGCACTCCTAGGCATCAAGATTATACTTGCATCGTTATCCAGCCGGATCGTTATTCCTTCGCCTCTTCACAGCGCGCTTGGGGGGCATACGGAAGTAGCGACAAGATGTCTAATATCGTGGCGAGGGCGAATAGGCGGTGACTCTTAGTGCGGTTGTTCGCTTCCTAGATTGAATTTTCTTTCCTTATTTTTGCGTGTGCAGGACTGACCGACTCATTAAAAATAGTGGCGCCGCATCTTAGCGTCACTCAATAGTTCACCTTTCTGCATGTGATGTGAAACAGTCGCCATGGCGTACAGCGCGAAAAGAAATTAGTTACCTGGGCGATGGGGAGCAGAAACCAGGAAAACTTGTTTGACAGTCTATCTCAGGCTATTTAGCCTAGCTAGTCGGTAAGCTGCACTCTTAAAATAAGGTAGTCTCAACCGACTCTTTTCGAGGTGTATCTGCTCGTCACACATATGATCACCTTTTGAGTGGTATCATGGACTGACTTGGAATTACAGTACCGGCGACTCTCTCGCAGTACCGGTGACTCTCTCCCTCAAGGAGCACTGAGGAGTATATATTACTCCAAAAGCTGGAGTTGATGCGACTCCCTTAGTAGTCCATGAAAGTACCTATTGGTAGTCAGCAGAACCCCTTTGCAATGGCCACAATGACCCTTTCTAGGGTAGTCATTTGACAACTGACAAACAATGGTGGTGTACATAACTACCATGGCAAGAGTTGATGCGACTCCCTTAGTAGTCCGTGCAAGTACCTCTTGGTAGTCAACGGAACCCCTTTGCAGTGTCAACAATGACCCTTCCTAGGGTAGTCAATTGACTGACAAACAATGGTGGTGTACATGACTACCATGGTAAGAGTTGGTGAAACTACCTCCTGGTACTCAACCAGACCCTTCACAGCAACTGCTGTGACCTCTGCCTGGGTAGTCAAATGACTATCTCTAAGCTAACATGGAAGCTCGCTACATATAGATTTTAATTTGTGCATGCAACAAAAGCGTAGTTATTCAGCAGCTCTCAGCCACCATTAGATGTTATAATAAACTGCAATACTATAAACAACTAAAATAACACTGAGCAAAATCATAACAAGATGAAAGCTGGAGCCAACGTTTCGACAAGTGGACTTGTCTTTTTTAAGCTGACAACGAAAAAAAAAAACCAAAAAAAAAACACTTAGCACATAGCATCACAATGAGTGAAACACCAAGAGCTAAAATTTCACTATCATATGTAATAACCTCAAACGCATCAGCATCATACCTGGCAAAAACAGAAGACAGCAGTCTGATTTGCTAAATTGGAATCAATGGCCAACTTTGAGAAATACTATGCGTCAGTTGCAACATCCAGCATGTTTTTTTTTTTGTTTTTTTTTTTTTTTTTTTTTTGGGGGGGGGGGGTTGTGGTGTACAAGGCTCACTGAACAGCTGCTATATGTCCAATGTTATCGTGTAATATAGCATTTCAGGTATTTGAGAAAAAAATTTATTTCTTGAACAAGAATGTTATTTCTTTGCCATGACAAAGGGCTCGTTTATTTCAATATGCCATGGAGGCATACGTGGGCAGAGTAATTAAATTTCAATATTGATATTAAATGACAAATTTAAAATTTCACCATATCAAAGCAATTATACAACATCGATGCCAGTAGAAGAAAATAAATATGACTAAAGACCAGATAAATGCAAAACAGGGAATGACGAATAATGCCACTTCAAAATCCATGTACAGCTTGCATAGTAAGTAGATCACATTATGTTTCAAAAGTGCTACTTCTTGGCCATCCTATCATCCAATTTGTCAAAAAAAAAAAAAAGACTGCTGTCTCACCTCTAAATGTTTCCATTAGCACTGCCGCCATGTTTGAGTCAAATTTTGTCTGCTTCGGTTCAGATCTGAAAGAACAACACAACTGTTGAGAACATGTACAAATTTCATTCAATAAAATATGCGCAAATCAAAGTGACCTTTAGCGAGAGTACATATAGCGATCACAAAAAAGCCCTTAACTTTGTAAGAAAAGCATCAGTTTACAGCACACGAAGAGCCTGAGAGAAGAGATACACTGCATCCGTCGATGTTCTCATGAAACGAATCACCAATGGCCTTGCCACCAGGGTTCATCGCAAGCCCACACATGTCAAAATACCTAGATTTTCTTTCTGTATACCTCAAGGGCCATAAACGCTAGGCCGCCTCATCACTAGTAACCTCGCGTTTCGGTCTTTGCTCAAGTCATACAAGGCACAAAGCAGAGTTGATCTTGATGCTAAATGACACGCAATGTAATGGCCAGCCGCTAAAACTGCCAAGTGAGCAAGAACGTCGTGCCTCAGCGCCCATCCGCTAAGTGGTGGGAAAGAAAAGCAAGCGTGCTACCATCCTGTATGCATGTGGCATGAGCCAGACTTTCGCCAGTCGTCTGTTAAGGGCTGTCAAGGTCAGCAAAGCAATAGAAGCAAGGGCAAGGCATCAAAGAATGTCCCACAAGAATCAACGCGCCACGATGGAAACTGACAAGCTGATTGTTGCCCTGTTAATGATATTAACGTACATCCCAAGCCAGCCCGCGCTGACTGTCATTATTTTCGTTTCTAAGTCGAAAATAAATATTTTGGTTCAGCTCTTGCCCACTTGCTCGCTTCGATCCCCATTTACGTTTTTGATAATTTTTGATAAATCCTTTTTCAGTCTAAGGGGTTTCCCTGAAGCAATACATTGCCGTATGAGTGAAAAAAAGTATGTCAAGACGAGATCGCATTACCATTATGAAGTGGTTATAGATATCGAATGCTACAAGAATTCGGGCGAAAGGCCTGTTATAGCATTATCTTTAAGACATTCTATAGAATAGCAGTCTGTTTGGTAGAACAACAGGGGTGTATAATTTCTGGTACATTTAAAAACAGCGAAAAGTTCGCAGAATATGCAAAAATGTCGCGTCTGTTGGAATGACGTTTAGGCCACGGGCAAGATGGCGTAAACTTCGTAAGCTTCAATCCAGAAGTTCCTTTAAGACAGGATAAATTGGTTTGGTAAGGGGCCATTTTCAAATTTTTTAAGCGCTGCGTTGACCCATGCATGCTTTCTATGTTTGTGACACCCGCCGCGGTATATAGCTTAGTGGCTATAGTGTTGTACTGCAGAGCTCGAGACTGCAGGTTTGTTTCCGGCCGCGGCATCCGCATTTCGCTGGGGCCTAAATGCAAAAATGCTTGTGTAGTTAAATTTAAGTACACGTTAAATAACTCCAGGGGGTCAAAAGTAATCCTGACTCTCCCACTACAGCGGGCCTGATAATTACATTGTGTTTTTGGGACGTCAATTGCCAGAATGTTTTTTTTTTAAATTTTAGGTTTGTCTCTTTGTGCCTGCGCTTCAAAAATATTAAGCTTTTTCATTGTTGGCTGAGGTGGCACATAACCCATTTATTTTACTCGTGCGTACTATGTGATTGTCTTGTGTGAAGTTTCCATGACAGGAAGCATAGGCGCCGACTACGGGGGGCTCCGGGGCTCGAGCCCCCTCCGAAATTTTCCGGGGGGGGGGGGGGGCTCTGCCCCCCCCCCCCACCTCCCCGCTCCTAAAATGTCAGTACCAGAGTCCTGTTACCCAAACCGTTTAAAGTTTCTTTTGAGTTGCCTCTACATTTTCCCTTACAATGTTATTGTGGCTAAAAGCTCACTGCATCATTGTTTACGCGGACGTGCACGGCTTTTATTCATAATTTCGCTTTATTTCTGAAAATCCTAGCAATAGGAAAACAAGCGCATTAGAAGCTCCAACGGCGGCTCCCTCATCCGTATTTTCTAACTCCAACATGTTATTTAAATTTCCAGTGTGAACACCATTCACAGACACATTATATTTCAATGTGTACGCAGGACAAAGTTTATTATATTTTTAAAGAGAAATAGCTAGCCAACTAATAATTATTTCTAATGTCTAGAGAATCTATAGACAATGTATAGAGAATCAATATGTTGCTGTATGTTCAACTCGCTACAAAATGCTTTGTACACTTTTTTGACACTGAAAAAGACCTGCAGACTTCAGTGACCCCTTCGGCAGAGTCTTTTATCAACGGTGTATGAAATACACGTGAATGATATGTGTCTCAGCATTGCTTCTCTTTCCTGTAGGAAATGCTAGCGACTCATGAAAACAAAACTCATAATAATTTACAACATTTATTCGGGATGGAAACATCGCAACGTGCATGCAGGTCATAATATATATAAATAACTTAGTAACTGAAGTGAGGCCAAGCCGGATTCACTCGAAATCAGTATCAATAGCAGCCATGCGCATCAGAGCTTCTACTAGGACTCAGAAAAAAAAAGATCATTGCACCCCCGAATGATTACCAACAATTGAATACGGCACGCGGGCCGCGTAAGCGTCAGCCACACACAGTAATTTGCAGCTGCGGCAGGGCTAGATGAAAAGACGCGTGCTCTCCTCCCTATGCGCGCATTTGATCACGTGACCTCCAACTAACCCGAATATTGGCGGCGTAGGAAGATAATGTCGATCAAGCCGCCATCCTTTTCGGCTCAGTGTTACGCGCTTTTTCTCCCATCCACAGCGTATAGGTTGCTCACTCTTAAGACTTTTGGTCTTTATACGGAATATCACAGCGACGACGACAGCGAAAACTTGCCTGGGGTGTCGATACATGCAATTGCAGTCGAGATAAATGGAGAAATATAAAACAGGCGTCGAGCTCGCTTCTACCGCGGCTGCGGATGTGGCAATGTGCACCGGCTACAAACACAGCATGAGCACCAACGACAAAACCAATAGTGAGCACCTCGCTTATCGGTACTTCGCCAGAACACGTCTGACGCTAAAAAGGAAGCGTATTTTCCACCATATAAGCACCAGCGGAAACATAACACTAGGCGCGCGGGGAGACAGCGCACGCGAAGGGACCCCAGCCATCTCGGATGGCCCAAGCTTGAACTCGGCGGAGATTAACTTCAAAATGAAGCGCGTGACCCACATATGTATGGCAGAGGCAGGAAAAGTAGAAGTTGAGGACCCGTGTGTTCTAGCCACTAGGCGAAAGAAGACCCCACGCCGCTATTATGAAGGTTCCTCAGCTCGTGAGTGACGCGAGTGACATGTACCGCCAGAGGTTCTATGAAGTACTTGACACAGTGCTATCTTCGTTAAACAACAGGATATGTGGCAGCATAAGTCCCACATTAAGCAACATTAAGCATAAGTCCCACATTAAGCATAAGTCCCAAGTTAATCAACCTGATATGTGGCAGCATAAGTCCCACATTAAGCAGCTTGCCATAGGGAAGGAAGACGAAGCATATATAACATAGTTCTACGGTGACGACCTTGAACCAGGACTCCTGATTTTTGACAGAGATATGCTGATTGAAATTTTAAGCCAGCAAAGGTCGGCATCATTGCACACATTTGGGGACGTCGTGCACATGTTTACGGGGGGCAAGGGCGAACACCTGCGAAACCTTTTGCCGGAAATGGCCAAGCTAAAAAAATTGCGTTGTCCATACCGGTTTCGTCGACCACATCTGAGAGGTCCTTTTGCCACGGCGGCCGCATTTCGATGGGGGCGAAATGCGAAAACACCAGTGTACTTAGATTTAGGTGCACGTTAAAGAACCCCCGGTGGTCCAAATTTCCGGAGTCCCCCACTACGGCATGCCTCATAATCAGATCGTGGTTTTGGCACGTAAAACCACATAATTTAATTTTTTAGAGGTCTTTTTCTTGCCTTCAGTGACTGAAAATGTACCTGCGGTCAACGACTGGACACGCCCGTTTGAACCATCTGGCAATTTTTTTCACGCAGACAAAGAACTGTCCCGCCAAATTAAATTTGAATAAGATTTCCGACGACTTCATTTCCAGATCAAATGCCCTTTTTTCAATGATGTTGAAATCATCGCATCAGACAACGAACTGTTGTCTTTAATAGGAGAGAAAAAGGCACCAACTTACAAGTCAAAGCAAACCACCTGGCTTAGAAAACAACGCAAAAAGTTATACAAAGGAACGAAAATGGGGTCCAGAACAGCGCAAGCAGAGTGAGGGCATTTGGGTAAGAAAAGACGCGTGGTTGGGCTATTTGTAAAACTCCCTAGTCTATCTGTGCATATTCCTTATTAATTTTTATTTGTCGTATGCTGCATTTGCCTCTCAATAGCACAATCCACGTTGTTCCTATATTTGCTATCGAGTCCTTTCGCGCTTTCGAGATACCGCTGTCTTATTTATTTATTATTTATTTGTTATTATGGTTATTTATTTGGGCACCTGATAATTTTTACTCTATAATCCTTTGTTCTGCCTCCGGAAAATAAAAGAAACCAGTGGCATAAGGCATGCTTTGACATGTGATGAAACTATGGCGTTATGGAATCACATTATACTTACGCTAATAATTCTAGCCATAAGTTGTGGTCAGAAATTGTTATATAACGTTTAATGTTTATGTATGTTAAGTCTTATCTTCTCAATAACTGACCTTTCGTCAGGAAAAGATTTCTTGATTGTATCTTTTCTATTAAATCTTTTACAAGGCGTTACATTGCTTTTTCATAGATGTGTACTTGTGCCACTTAATACGCACAAAACACATGTATCTCCCTAACGCGTTTAACTGAAACCGCTTGTCGCATGGCTCAACCAAGAGAAGCCAGTCTCTTGGCGGTGCGAGGGGACTCAGGCTGTAAAACTGAGTTGTCTCCTGCTCTGAGGTCTTGCGCAAACACTCATATAAGCTTGTCACTCCAGTGAACAATCTTTCGTGGTCACAGGAAGTTTCCAGTGTAACTGTTAGTAAACGTTATGTATATATATATATATATATATATATATATATATATATATATATATATATATATATGCATACATGGGCGGGGCTCGGAAAACTGGTCAGGCCCCAGCCCCCCCCCCCCCCCCCGGAAAAATGAAAACTTTCCGCCTATGACAGGAAGGTAGAGAACATAATTCGTATCTACCTTAGTCACGCTGTAGCACATTCTTGAATGCGCATTAATCAGCGGTATTAAATAATTACAGCATGGTCAGCCACGAAGCATATGTATATGCGACCAGATAGAACTATAACAAACCTAGCTATAAAACGTTACTTTGATACTAGTTAAGTTGCATCTGACGAATGTCAGGCAGGCGAGAGAGTTTAATTAAGAAACTCAAAAGGGTTGCTTTTAGCTGAAGCTCAACTGGTAACACTTAGACTACGGAAATATTGCCCCTTCGCCGAAATTATCTTCGAGGTGATAAGGAGCTTCAAGTGATCCTTGTAATCCGTTCCCCTGGTGTTTGGTTTGGGGGGTATGGCCACGATGGTATGGTGATGATACGGTGACATTGTGCTGTAATCATCACCACCGTTACTCTTTAGTTAATCAGCAGGCCAACACTACACCCTATTCACCAAAAAGTCTCCCTTAATCCATGAAAGCCTATAGTTCTGCACGATTAAAGTACATGTGAAGTCCTGGAGCACTGATATCTGTGAAATGCAATGGATTAAGTTGTGAGGTCCATTCCCCTCCAATATTGTCGACTTAATGCGTGTGTTTTTCATGTGCTGTAGGACACACGAGATAGTGAGACGCAAGGGGAAATAAAATGACAAACAGGAAGAACACAGCTGAGCCCTGAACGCGCTGACAGCGCAGACAGAAAAAAAAAAAAAAAAAAAACAGGAGGAATCGGCTGCAGCGGATGGCGGAGGAACCGGGAGCAGGACGTAGGAGGAAGACAAAGGAGGTTAAGAGCGCGGGCCGAGACCGGGGGAGGGTTCGTGCGCCAAATCCTGGCATCGGTGCTCGGGGAACGTGTCGACAGGAACGGATCACCGGGTGAACGGAACGGGCGCCCGGCACCCCCCACCCACCACACGTACGCACACACACACACACACACGTACGCACACACACACACACGCACACACACACACACACACAGACACACAACCCCAGTGCCGAACCGAGTCGTCCTAGCGACACGCGCGACACCTATCATAGCCTCGCACCCGGACGTCCCTAGGGAGAGAGCCCTGGAATTGAGGGGCATTTCTCTCGCTGTCGCGGCTGGCCATTCTTTCTCCCACACGACGGGAGGACCAACTGGGCCGCGGGGATGGCACCGTCGTCCGACGCCTCGCGTGTGCCCTGCGTCCGGCGAGCGCGCGCCCGGGAGCTTCACAATTCGTCCTGCCACTCCCAAGACGACCCGAGGCCCAGCCGTGGTCTCCGCCGGAGGGGGAGATTGCATTTAGAGAGGCGACCAACCGTCGGTCTCCGTACGCTCCCCTGGGACTGCGAGCTACAGTTATATATACGCTCCTCGCCTGCAGCCGAGAGCGTACTCGGGGCAGGCGCGCAACGTTTTTGTCTCTCCGCGAGCACTTCTTTGTTGACCTTTTTACTTTTCTTCTTCCTCGTTTATTTGTTTCTCTCTCGCTGACTCGCTGCTGGGCGATAGACGTTCTGTTCCCCCCGAAAGAGTTGGAAAAGCAGTTCCCAAGAGATGGACTGTGCGGGAGAGGGCCTGCCTGAAATGAAATGAGAGGTTATTAAGGGATTTCTACACCGCTTTCCCGCGACCGAAGCATAAAAGGAGCGGCATAGATATATAAAGATGTATATAGTTCCTTTTAAGCGTACTGACACGTTGTTGGACAAGCTGTAGCGTATTGCTGACAAAGCGTGGCCAACACCGGGCTGGTTCGGTTGCTCCGCGAGAAAAGCAACAAAGCTACGACCGAAAGACGTCTGCAGGGAGCGCAGAAGAGCGATAGGCTAAAGGGAGAACGCGGTGAAAATGTATGGCGTCAGAACGAGAAGAAATATAAGCGATACAAAAGCGGCACTGTGATTTCATCTGATTTCCTTCGCTTTAGTATCGCCGCCAGGCTTAGTTTGATAGGCCATCTTCGCACTTATAGCTGAACGAGAGCAAAGTCGAGGGCGTGGTTGCACAAGTACCGAGTCTCATTATTTACGTGACTGGACTGATACAATATAGAGCATCTGTCATTCCTGTCCTGCTGCGGAGGAAGAGAAAGACCATGCGTACACATTGTAATCTAACCCAACTTAAGAGACTTCTTTAGACAACCTCACACATGTCCCTGTATGTTGAAAGAGACGCTCTGCACAAAAATTCTAATGCAGCATTTTGACGCAGCAGTCTCTGGTTCTTTATTTCACGTTTAAGGACGGTTACTGTTACCTGCAGCCGACAACATATTGCTGCCTAATGGGAAAGCCAATTCACCTTTCTAATTAAAATAAAACCTAAAATTTGGCAGTACTCCACTGGCTTTGACTCCGTTGAACATATTCACTTATAGCGTTGTTTAGCTTATATGAAACGCTAAGCATTCATTAAAAGCACCGTCGCGTTTTCTTCCTTCCGGATCTTCGATGCGTTTGAGTTGTGAATTCACCTCATAAGTAGGCATAAAGCACCGTGAAACACCCGCCGTTATGCTATCGACATCAGCACTTGGTAACTTTATGATTTTGTCGTTTCTCACGCCTGCTTTTGAAAAGGTCGGTTACCATCCGATCATGACCAACGCACCATTAAAGCCACAATTGCGCTTATATTACTCGCCATGCTCTGAAACTAGACGTCATGCTCTTTTAACGCAGCGCCTTTTCTGTTACGAATGCGTCGTGCAAATGGCGTTTAGCGGTTCGCCTCAATGCAGCCCGGAAGCTTAAACTTTAACCTCGAATTTTTTTATACTTAGACAGCAAACGAAAGTACTATTACTAGTACAAAAAGAATCAGCAACATGAATGTTGGGGATACCGCAGCTCGGAAAAAAAAAAAGGGGGGGGGGGGGTAGAGAGCTGTACAAATATGAAGAGTACTTTCCTAATTGGTATGACAACATGCTACGCACATAAAGTGGCAAGCTCGTTTAGCGTCCATCTTGCTCTCATCAACGTGTCCTATCTTACATTTGCGTTACTCTCTTCCATACCCTGAGCATTCCCATGACGTTTCCTTATCGGAAGACTCAAGTGAACACCTTGTTGTATAACGCTCATCCTCACCGCTTATACGTGCCCTGTCTTACAGCCGCG